>NC_143417.1:6433125-6745000 GCF_059467195.1 Physcomitrium patens | reverse complement strand
TGTTTGAAGATGAAATGGACCCACTAAGATTTGCAGAAGAGGATGAGAATGGAAAATTGCCTTATGAGCAGTTCCAGCGGCTCGAGTATGAGGCACTTGCTGCACGCAAGCGTAAAAATCTGGCTACAAGATCGTAAGTTTCTGTGTCGCATCTTATAGTTTCATCTATTATTCTCAAGTTGTTATTCTCATTGAGCTTGTAGTCCTGAAGTCCTGTTACGATGAATTACTGTTATTTGAAGAGGATGGTCCGCATACTTTTGGGCCGGTTTTTGATACAAATCTCTCTGAAAGGAGATATAATAAAATAAAGTGTGGCACCTCGTCATTAGCAAATTAGATACCCTATTGACTTTCTGGATTTATTATGGTAGTGCTTTTTTGGTGTACAGAACTGCTTTTTGTACAAACTTTGACGGGTACTCAAAGGTGCAAGTTCTATTGCGGACGCTTTAGTGTGTGTGTGTACGTGTGGTTCTGTCTGGCATTTATTGTCTGCATTAAAGATTGAATTTACTTTGTTTGATGGTAATTAGTTCTCAGTTGATGAATGAACTGTTCGCTGAATAAGTGTTCCAACAAGTATATGTTTCGCTTTGTGGTCCATTTGTTTTATCAGGACAGAGACTGTCCAAGCAAAAATAACGAAGCAACAAGATATATTTGGCGCAAGCGTGGATGAAATATGGGATGCTGCAGGGTTTGGAGCACCCGGTCGACGACGTCGAAAAGGGGTAGGCAAAGTTCTCAGTAAATTTTGGAATGCAATTATTAGGCAGATGATCCATCCCATATTTCCAAGTGATGTGTGCAAGTTCAGGAAGAACAGGGAAGAGTCTAGCTTTGAAAAGTGCATCAAATTTAGTATTTTCTAACAAATTTGATTGGGGAACGTTTGGAGATCAACCGAGAGGTCTATGTACTAGGTCACCTGCGGATTTGTGGCGCTTATTTTCAACAATGTGGTTTGCAGCCAAAGAGGAAGGGGCGAAGGAGGAAGGCACCAGGAGGGCTCACTCCAGAGATCAACAAGAAACTCGGGGAAGCTAATCTTCTTTATGCTACTGGTCAGTTCGACGAGGTAATAACTAGTTAAATATTGAGAATTTCGTCGTATTGTGAATATTATGAATATTGGCATCTTTATCTTGGATTTCTTGGTTTTTCCTCATCCAGCACTTATGTGTGGCTACTCACAGGCAGTGGAGATACTTAAGGAGGTTGTGCGGATTGCGCCTAATGTTGCAGATTCGTATCACACTTTGGGTCTTCTTTATGATGCCAAAGGTGATCGTAAAAGAGCACTTAATTTCTACATGATTGCTGCCCATCTGACACCTAAAGATATAGTTTTATGGAAGCGGTTGGCCTCCTGGTCGATGTATGAGTCTTACACTTTACTTCCTATATTCATTTAATATTTCAAGTTTTTGTTCGAACTTTGTGAGCGATGGAAGGTTTTTTTCGCAGTCACTAGGGAAGAGCAGCCTTCTTACCACGGTCTGAGTTTACAAGGAGTGTGAAAGTAAATTATGTCTTGCTGAACATCTTAAGGTTCTTAGGAGGTAGTTTTATCTGCTAATGAACCACATACTCATCGAGATTTGGTTGTTATCTTTCTTGTAGGGAGCTCGGGAATCCAGGTCAAGTCATTTACTGCCTGCAGAAGGCAATGAGAGCAGATCCTACCGACGTAGATGCGAGGTGGGACTGTGCATCTCTTTATGCAGAGTTGAATGAATTTCCAAAGGCTATAGATTGTCTGGAACAACTTCTTGCTCTGCGTCCAGGTGATGTGGAAATCTGCAAAATGGTTGCCAAGGTTCGTCTGCCTCTTGCCTTCAGATTAAATTTTTCTCCTGTCTCTCTGTGTACTGCAAGTTCAATGAGTTTTGACCTTATTTATCTTGTATATTTTGTTCTCGGTATGAATATTCCCCATTTGAGCTGTAAAGAGGCTTGGGGCCATCATGGGCAATTTTCTTATTTGCTTCATGCGCTTTATTTTCTGACCTCAAGCTTGCCTGAAGATGAGAAATTGGGCTTGACATGTCAGATGCGACAAAAGAATGGGCAGTCTGAACAAGCCACTCAGTTACTGGAGCATTTGATTGAGACATATCCATATGAAGCAGATTTATCGGCTGTGAACTTGTTAGCTGAACTACACATGGCCAATGGTGCTTTTGCTATAACCATTTCTTGGATCGATCGAGCCCGTGAGCTTTACTCTGCTGATCAACCCCTCCCGTTAGACTTATCTGTTAAAGCTGGAATATGTCATGCCTACTTGGGAGATTTGGAATCTGCAGAGGTAGACGGCTGAAAGCCTACATAAACCCTCATCTTCTTTCGCGTTCTCTTATCATTTTCAGTACATTTAGGTTTGGTGCATTTTGACGCGTATTAACCTGTTACTAGTTCCTCAAACATGGGCTTCGTATTTGACCCGTCAGTTTTATATATGACTAATGTCGCAGAGGAATTTCGAAGGATTGAGGACAGAGCAGGTAGACGAATGTGCAGATTTAATCCTCGAAGTAGGGGATGCGTATTTGGCTCTCGGGGAACACAAGAGCGCACTTCGCTACTATGAATTGCTTTACGACAACAGTTCCTTCGATGACGTACGTTTGTTCTTCTAGTGCATTTGCTTTTGAGTTAGAATCGTTAAAATTATGCTATTCTATTGCTTGTAATTTAATTCCTCGATTGCGACGCGCTTTGGAATACTTGAGGATGATACTCTCGTAGATATTCGTTACGGTTGAAGAAATAGTGTAGACAACATCATAAGGCTCAACAATGACGTATTTTCAAGCTTTGAACTTGACTAGGGAGCAGTTCGGACGTGATGTCTTTGGTACTTACAGCAAGTTGTTCAATGAGATGTTTGTACTAATTTTCAGATAGCTATGAACAGAATTATCAAATGTAAAAATCAGCCGTAGAGTAATCTTACTGCATTGCAGTTAAGCCACACTTTATTTTAAGTCTTCTTCAGATTTCGATCCTTTTCAATTAACAGAAGCCTTCGTAACTGAACGTACAACCCATTTTGCGGTTGATGTCATTTTGAAACAGGTCGTTTTGTGGCTCAAGTTGGCTCAGTGTCATATGGCTCTCGGTTCGAGTGCTGATGCAATTCGTGTATACCAGCAAGGTATTATTAGCACATCTGTGCAAATTTGTGAGGAGGTGATTTTAGTATTATTGCTGGGCCAACTTCCGCTTGTTCTAGCCCTGTTTTTCTGTGTTTGTGAAGGATTAAACAACAGTCTTATTATCTATTTTTATTATCTCTACCACAATGTTCGGTATTCGTTCTGCGTTCTGTAAGCAAACCAAAGAAATGATCAAATACGTCCTGATCACGGATTTTTTTTTTTTTTTTTTTTTTTTTTTTTTTTTTTTTTTTTTTCTTGGGTGACTACAACACAAGATAAATATAATCAACAAGGTTGAGGCCAAAATTTCGTATGTTTTTCATCTGAATAAGTGAGTTATTTATTTATTATTATTACTATTTTTATAATCTTGGAATGGCTGATAACAGTGATCAAGGACATGCCCCAGAACGTGGAGACGCGTCTAAGCCTTGCTTCATTACTGTGCGACTCTGGAAGACAGAACGAAGCGATTTCCTTGCTCGTTCCTCCGGATTCAGGTATGTTAATTCTCTGTAGCAATATGCCGTAGCAAATACTTGTACGATGATTACTCGTCGAGTGGCGCGTTGCCCTCAAGGTTGCGTGTTGGGATGCTTATTATGATCCTCAAAATCTGATGTATTATCAGGGACAGAAATCTGAAAGTATCTGAAGGTGTTATTGGACCTTATTCCAACTTTGAGTGCTTATTTTGATGAGTTTTAGTTTTACTCTGGTGCAGTAAATGACATTTTTTCGGCCTGGATTGTAGATGCGACAGAGGACATTACAACTGATGCTGATACACAAGCGAAGGAGCAGCCCTGGTGGAAGCATGGCAAGGTAGTAGTTAAATTGGCCAATATTTACTTGTCTCAGAGTCGCCTGACGGAATTTGTGGATACGCTTTTGCCTTTATTGCATGAATCTCTGTACGTAGAATCCCTCAACCAGAAAGTGTTTCAGAAGGGGAAGACCAGAAAACGATTAAATAAAACTATTCTGGCCGAAAGAGTTCAATGGTTGGAACAGCAACTTGATGACCAAGTGTTTCAAGGTTTTCGGCCTGTCCTTTCACGGAATGATATGACAAAAGCATCAAGAGCTAGGAGGATGCTGGCGAAGTGGGCTGCTGAGAAGGAGGAAAAGAAAGCTGCTGCCCTAGCTGCTGGCTTAGAATGGGATAGTGATGAAGCAGAGCATGAGCATGAACCAGAACCAGTAGAAGAAGTGCAAATTAAGGTGTCCCCACTACCAAATTTGCTCAAAGATGAGGAACACTACCAGCTTGTGTTACAAGTTTGCAAGGCACTGCTTTTGCTAAAGAGATACTGGGAAGCGCTGGAAATAGTTCACCATATTTTGCGAATAGGCAGCCACCTTGGAAAGGTCAAATGTGATGAGCTCCGAGCCCTTGGAGCACAGATTGCTTACAAGACCAAAGACGTCAAGTATGGATACGATTGTGTACGATACATGGTACAACAAAGGCCCTATAGCTTCAGTATGTGGAATGCGTATTATCAAGTGGTATCAAGATCAGAAGTAAGGCTATCCAAGCACAGCAAGTACATGCTTTCTGTGCGAGGTAAGTACCCAGATTGTGTACCCGCAATGGTTATATGTGGACACCAGTACGCTATGATAAGCCAACCCCAAGGTGCTCTTCGAGAGTATTTACAAGCATATCAAGTTCAGCCAGATGATCCTTTTATAAATCTTTGCATTGGTGTTTCTTTTATCAACCTCTCTCTTGGGTTTCGTTTAAGCAACCGCAACCAGACAGTTCTGCAAGGATTTGCCTTCTTGTACAATTATCAACGATTATGCAAGTTCAATCAGGTATGCTTCATCCTCCACCGATACGCTTATATTGAATTTCTGTAGACATATGTTGATGCAGACAAGGAAGTGCACACTCATATATTAGGTTTGTGAAACGAATACTGAATGCCGTGGAACACAGCGAAGCTAATGCATGACTGGATGGGGAATACAGGAATCGAATTATAACCTGGCTAGGGCCTTTCACCATGTTGGACTCGTCCAACTAGCTGTAAATTATTACGAAAAAGTGTTAATACAGAGGGAAAAGGACTGTCCCCTTGTGTTGCTACCCACCGAGGGATCAGGCTTCCTTCCTGTGCAAAAGGATAAAGATAAATATATTGGTCATTGTGATCTGCGAAGAGAAGCGGCTCACAACCTGCACCTCATCTACAAAAAAAGTGGAGCTCTGGATCTGGCTCGCCAAGTTCTTAGAGACCATTGTACTTTTTGAAAATTACTAAAGTGAACGCTTCACATTTAGTGCTCCAGGCATGTGCTTGTGGAAATTGGATCCTGACATGCACAGGAAGCTCTTGCCATGTTATTTGTTTTCCAGGAACTATTTGACGCTGATTGCTTGGTCGATAATTAGACAATTCTTGTCTAATAAAATGCTAGCATTCTCTCATTGACTCTTCTGGTTTTTGTAGTTTTAATTGGAATTTTGAAAGAAAAATAAGCTATGCAGGATACAAAATTTTGGGACATATTGCAGATATAATATTTTATTGATTCATGGTGTAACAATTACTTTATTTATAAAAAAATCATATATATAAATATATGTATATATACAGTTTACATGTTAAATATTTCAAAATATATAACTAAACAATTTCAAAATCTAAATAAACCAAATCTAAGTCTTGTAGAAAGATATATATATATATATATATATATATATATCTACTTATATCTATATATAAAAATATATAAATATAAATATGAAAATTGCATAATTTATTTAAACTTTATTATGTCAGTTATTTATTAATTTATTTTTTTGATAACATTAGATATATAATTTTTTTTATTTGATAACATTTGAACATAATTATACTATAATACATAGTAGAATTTAACTAAATAAATTAACATAGTTATTTTATTAATTGAAATAATTTAATTAAAATTTATCTTATTATTAAGACAATAATATACAAGATAATATTGTCATTTTAGTTAATTAATAAATCTAGATAAATCTAGAAAAAAATATTAGAAATATAACAATAATAATAATAATAATAATAATAATAATTATAACTTATAATACAAAGAAGTTAAGAAGTACTTATTCAATAAGACTTAATGGTAATACATAATTGTAACTTTAATTTAGATGTTTAGATGCTAATGACACTTAAATACTTGGTCATGACGAAGATACATTTTTTGTATAGTTATTATTTATTTATATATTTTTTAATATTTCTTTCAAATATATATATATATATATATATATACTATTTTTTATGATTTTTAAAGAAGGTAGTAATTAACTAAAATTCATGTCTATAATTTTTTGATTAATGTATTTATTTTCTTAATGCAATTAAAGAAGTCAATAAAAATTTATCAAATTGTGTAAAAGAATATTTTAAAGTCTTTTTTTTACCAACAATAGCTTGTAACTTTAGATTTTTTTATTTTATTTTTATTTTTATTTTTTATATTTTAGTTTTTTTTTAGTATTCTTTACAAATAGATTATATTGTAAAAATTATTTATCTATTTATACCAATTTAGCCCAACTTTCAAAATACCTATTATAATAATAAAAAAAAACCACAAATTTATATTGCATTCATTTACACCTAAATTTTTAAAGTTAGAATTTGATAATATTTGAGTTATAAATTATAAAACCATTTCAAATATAGCCTTTTGAATCAATTGGATATTTTTTTTTTAAAATTAAAAAATAATATTTTTTTTGTCACATGATGTGACATTAAGTGCCAAATTTTAGGTCTAAATAAACATCTATTGTAAAACAAGATGAAGGATCTGATTAAAAAATAGGTCCTTTATTAGGTATTGCACAAGATTCTAACTATATAGTTTCTATTATGGTGAGACCAACTTTTTTTCCCAAAACATTGTCTTTTTTGGCAACCATGCTCCTCAATTTTTGATTGCATTGCTTCTTTGGACAATGTTGAGCAATGAGCTTAGGTTCTCCACAATTTAAGTACAATCTTTCTTAATAACATGAAGTCTTTTCTTACTTAGTCAAAGATTTGAAATGTATCATATTAATTTGTGTAGATTCAGATTTTGATGAGTAAGTTTTTGGAAACTTAAGAATTATTGCCATAATTTGTTTTTTTTTTTTATTTATTTTTTCCATCCAAACCTATTTTCTTGCTGTCTTTTAACATTAGTATTTCAATCTTAAGTTGAAGTTGAAATAAATGACCTAGCTACAATATTAACTTTTATAAGATTAAATAATATTGGCAATCAAATATAAATATGAAGATCTCTGCAATTATTTTGATGGCCATGCAAGATTTTTGGTACCTTATTTGTGATAGGTATTATGTTCTTGGCTGTTGTTTGCATATGCATGATAGTAGCAAGTATTATTTTTTCTAATGCACCATACATATAAATATTGAGGATATAAAAACTTGCACCATCTTCAAAATTTACTTGAAATACAATGACTTGGCCTAATAAAACTATACTAATAAATCTCTTCTATAGCTTCTAAGGCTCTTTTCTTATTTAAAGTACTTTACTTATTTAAATGTAAAAAAAAGCAATTATCTTCACTATCGTTGAATTTATTACAATGAATGTAACTTAAATGTTTCTTTTTAATTTTTTTTCTTGTATTAGCTATTTTAGTTTTTTACTTACCCTTCTTTATATATTTGATCTTATTTTTAAAAAAAAATTAAAATCATTTTTAATGTATCTAAATTTGTTACATCTCTAATAATGCATAGTCCTATCAAGTTGACTTTTTACCAAGTTAGTCATGGTAGTTGTAATTTTATTATATATATATATATATATATATGTATATATATTTTATTTAAGCAACCATATCAGAAGTATCATGGTGTCAAAGGATCTTATCATGTTTTTCAACTTCAGAAAATGATTGTGCCAGCTTTGCCTTGCCATCATAATTGATGATAATTCATGATGCATCTAAGTCTAAAAGTTTCTTATCAATCTAAGATAAAAAGATCTTGACTAATTGGCCTTTAATAAATATACTTCCTGATTTTATTGCAAACCAAGTGAAAAAAATATATATAATGCATAATTTAATTTAATTTTTTATTTTTTATTTTTTTTCATGTAGAAATTTATAAATGTATTACATTAAATGTCAAAGACTGTCAAGAATAAGAACTCAATAAAAAACAATTCAGACAAGTGAGCCTTCACTCAAAGAGAGGTAACAAAATACAAATAAACAAGTATATATATTGAAAGAGAAACTGGAATGGCTATTGCCAAAAGACAAGAAAACTAAAGACCCTTGAAACTAGACTAGAAGCAAAAAAGGAGTTGACAAGAGTGAAGAAGCCTTCACTCTTGTCTCTATATATACTATCTAACTAGGGGCTATGTGGCAACGTTCTATAGGACCTCCAATATGTGTTGACTTTGTAGGATACATGCCTTGACTTATAAGGCAAGTTTTTCTATGTGTGGGCTACATAGTTAGATTGATCTTCAAGCTAACAATATGTGTGGCACATGGCCAACTTGTTGATCACGTTTCTAATCCAAAAAGTCAATTAAAGACACCTATGAAGTCAAAGCAACGTCTATGAAGCTTCTAGAAAGCTTCCATATTAAATACTATAGAATTAACTTACTTTTACTTACTTTTACTTACTTCTACCTATTTGTATATGTAATTACCAGCTTACATGATTATGTCCATGACATTATCCCTCCTTCTAGGGACGAGTTCCATGAAGAGCGGTCATCATATGTTGAGGAAATCTATAATGCGACGAATTGTATTCGCCACATACTCTGATCTTTGTTCTCTTCAAAGATGATTGATAGGGCCTCTTAACCATCGGTAGTGTCGCACACCAAGGCGGGAAGACTACCCAGTTATTTGATCATTGTTGAGGCCTTCATAACTTCCTTCGAATAGAATATTTAGAACACCATCAGGAGTGGTTCCTACCTCTAGCACAATCACCAAACATCGGGAGTCCCTTCCCAAATCGTGATACCAAACGCATTGTATCTCGCCATCTATTCAAGGAAGAACATGTCATTCTTGAAGATCTTTATCTCGATTGCGTCATCTTGAAGGTTGTGAAAATTGTAATGTCTCATCCGACAGGTCAGCAAATGAAGGCTCTTGAGTCGAATCCACTAGTTGTTGGTTCTCCATCTCCTGAGCGTCAATACTACAAAGAAGCTATGAACAAGAATTGAAAGTAGAATGTTATCTTGCCTAGATGTTGTTTCTTTTATAAATAAGATTTTCATCTTGATTTTGATGGATGTCATCGATGAAAAGCCTCCACCGCCTTTGCTGCATTTGTAAGATTCTTTATTTGCTCCCATGTGCATTCACTAATACCATATCCGTGCTAATGGACAAGATATTCTAATTTATTTTGGCGCCGCCTTGAATCTAAGACTTCTTCTACTTCAAATTCTTCATTATTGTCTACTTCTATAAGAGGAGGTGGAGCTTGTCATCTTCTTGGTATGTCCACTGTCTTGTATGGTTCAAGAAGAGACACATGGAATACTGGATAGATTTTCATTGACTCCGATAGATGTAAACGATATGCAACTGAATTGATTTATGCAAAAATAGAAAATGGTCCCAGCCTTCGATAGTCCAATTTGTCACGAGGACGAGTAGTCTTGATATTGCGACGAAGTAGCCATACCTTATCACCCAAGACGAATGATGGTTGTTCCTTTCGATAGACATCCGCATTGACCTTTTGTTGTTCTTGAGCCTCTTTTAACTGCACCTTCATCGTTGCATGTAGCTTTGATAAATGTATTGCTAAATCTTTTGCAACAGGATTATCAACTTTTGAAAAGTCAAAAGTATCAAGTTGTGGATGATAACCATAATTAACAAAGAAAGGTGTTTGTTTTGTAGAAGAATGTATCGTGTTATTGTAAGCAAACTCTACCAATGGCAAAAGAGTTGTCCAATCATCTTGTTGGTAATTAATGGTACATCTTAAATATTGCTCCAAAACTTGATTAACACGCTCCGTTTGTCCATCAGTTTGAGGATGGAATGCCAAAGATAGTTTTATATCCACTTTAAGAATCTTGAAAAGAGTCCACCAAAATCTTGATACAAATTGAGTTCTCCTATTTGATATAATATCCTTAGGTAATCCATGATAGCGATAGATATTGTCAAGAAAGAGCTTAGCTATTTCTTCACCTATGAAAGATTTTGTATATGGTACAAAATATGCCATCTTAGTAAAATGATCTACTATCACGAATATAGAGTCATAAAAACCTGAAATTGGAAGATCCGTGATGAAGTCCATAGAAACAGAAGACCATGGTTGTTCTGGAATGGGTAATGGCTGAAGAAGTCCAAAAGGTCGGTGATGAGGAGTTTTCGATCTTGAGCAAACATCACATGATTGTACAAAATCTTTAACTGCTTTCTACATTTGAGGCCACCAAAAATCCCTAGATATTAGCTCCAAAGTCTTATTATATCCAAAATGTCCTTCTGCTGAGAAGTCGTGACGAGCTTGAAGAACACGTAAACGTGCTTCTTCTTCTGGAACATAAAAGCGTTCTTTGAAATAGAGTAGGTTGTTCTTGAATTCAAATTTAGAGGGATCATGAGATTTTAGAAGAATTATTCTTGATATCATGAACAAGAGGGTCTGAAGACATATTTAACTAGACTTGCTTAAAAAAATTTAAATCAACAGTCAATGTTGATTTTATTACTCGAAGATGAAATTACTCCGGCTTCAAGGGAACCATTCTTTGTTACTCAAAAGCTGTATCTCCTTCTTTTGGTGCAAGATAAGAACGTCTAGACAAGGCATTAGACAAACCTTGTTGTTTTCCTAGCCGATAAGTGATGATGAATTCGAATCTTGATAAAGACATGCTCCAACGAGCTTGGCGACGATTTAATACGCGTGCTGACATAAAATATTCGAGGTTCTTGTAATCCGTATACTTGGTGACTGGACTGGAAGCACCTTCTAGATAATGATACCATTCTTGAAAAGAATCCACAATTGCAAGAAGTTCTTTGTCGTGGATCTCATAATTGATTTCTACTGCTGAGAATTTTCTTTAATGAAAGGCTACTGGATGAAGTTTGTCATCTGTTCCCATTTTTAATAAAATCGCACCTAGAGCAAAGTTCGATGCATCTGTTTCCATAAAGAATGCTTTGGAAAAATCAACATGATACAAGATTGGTACAGAAACAAACGCTGTCTTTAAAGATTCAAAAGCAACTTCTACTTCTTGATTCCATTGGAATTTGTCTTTACAAGTCAAACGTGTAAGTGGAGCTGCAACTCGAGAGAAGTCTTTGATGAAGATCCAATAGTAGTTGGCAAATCCCAAAAAACATTGGACATCTTTTACCGTTTTTGGGATCTTCCAATCTATAATAGTTTGAACTTTCTTAGGATCCATCATAAGTTCATCATTTGAAATGATGTAACCTAAGAAATCGACTTGAGTAGTGTGGAATACACACTTTTCTATCTTGACATAGAGTCCCGCATCTCTTAATTTTTGTAACACACGACGAACATGAAGTTCATGTTCTTCTGGATTCTTAGAATAGATCAAGATGTCGTCTAGATAACAGATCACAAAATCGACCAAAAACTCTCAAAAAACATCATTCATTAAATGTTGAAAAGCTGCTGGTGCATTTGTAAGTCCAAAAGGCATGACGTTGTATTCGAAATGTCCATACCTAGTTCAAAACGTAGTCTTCCATTCTTCCATTCTTCTCCTCCTTTGATGCGTACTAGATTGTATGCTCCCTGAAGATCTATTTTTGTATAGATCTTAGCTTGACTCAACTGATCAAGAAGTCTAGATATTAAAGGAAGTGGATACCTATTCTTGATGGTAATCTTGTTTAATCCTCGATAATCAACACACATCTGCAATGATCCATCTTTTTTTTCTTCACAAATAGAATTGGAGCTCCTGTCGGAGCTTTAGAATGGCGTATGAAATTCTTGGCTAGATTTTCTTCAATATACTCCTTGAGTTCAGCCAACTCATTTTGTGATAAACTATAGATTGGTCCGAATGGCGGTTGTGCTCTTTCTTGAAGGTCAATTGAGCAATCATAGGGACGATGTTCCGGGAGTGTATCCACATTTTTTTTTTCAAATACATCTTGAAATTCTTGATATTGGCTTGGAATGCCACTTGAAATCTTTTCACCAGTAGAAACGGGTGTAGCATAAATAATGTATGATGATTCTTTCATAGCAGCATGCAAAAAAGCTTTTGCACCTATAAATACGGGTTTAATTGAACTGGACTTATGGCTCTCTACTTGATTAACTACACTATTAGTTATACTTTTAGAGAAAGTAAGAGTTCGAGAATTCCAATATATTTGAGGATTGTATTTTTCTAACCACGATAAACCTAAAATGACTAGATTAGAGGGAGATCTAATGATATTAAATACTACAAAACTATTATGACCATTGATTATTACTTCTATAGGAAAGGTTTTGTGAGTAATATCTCCAGAAGACAATGGACGACCATCTATGACTTCTACATGAACAGTTTTAGTTTTCTTTACTAAAACTATGCTATATCTTTTAGTAAATTCTTCATCTAAAAAACACGCTGAGGCTCTGGATTCTAACAAGGCAAAGACTTTGTAATGTTTAGGTCCTAAAATAAGATTTAATGTAAAACAAGGAGAGGGCTCTGAGGAGAGAATATGACCTTTACTAGATGTTGTGCAAGGTTCCAGCCGCACAGTCCCTATTGTAGCTGGACAAACTTGTTTTTCGACATATTGTCTTCTTTCAAAGCCATACTCCTCATTTTGTGATTGCGTCATTTCTTTGGACAATGTTGAGCAATGTGCTTTGGTTCTCCACAATATAAACATAATCCTTCTTGACGACGACGAGTCTTTTTTTGCTTAGTAAGAGGTTTGAAACGTACTGCATCAATTTGTATATCCTCTACTTCCGAATGTATGTGTTAAAGAGGTATTGGTGTTGCCATTGAATTATAGTAACATTGATGTTCACTTATGCGGTTCTCAGATCGAAATTCAAAAAGGCGATTGTCACACTTCACAGCAAAGTCAATTGCTTGACTCAATGTTTGAGGATCAAGTAAGTTGAGCATTAATTTTTTTACCTCATATTGTAATCCTTAGAAAAATTGGCTAATAAGTGTAGTATCATCCCACTTGATATCAGTTACAAGTTGTCGAAATGGTGAAGTATATAACGTTACTGATCGATTGCCTTGTCGTAAAATATGGATCTTATTGGTTGCATCATGAATTGTATCATGTTTTCCATACATGGATCGAAACTCCGCCAAAAAAACCTCTAGATTATCCAATATTGGATGTCATTGTTCAAGAAAAGATGAAAACCACAATAGTGCTGAACTTGAAAGAAGCGTACCAATGAATCTAACTTGTGATCATAGAGTTGGATAGCTTTGGGATTGAAGTTCAATCACAAGTTGCACTTGATTGATAAATCCTCGAAACTTGGATCTGGTGCCATCAAACTTCTTGGGTAGGGCAATTCTTGGTTCTGTAACATTTGAAGGACGTTCCTCCATAGGAGAAAGGACATGGTTTGGTGCAGATGTTGAAGCAGCTACAACCATTTCTATATCTTCACTTCCTGCCAATCTTGTTGCTCCTTGTGGTGGTAAATTGAGTTGATGCATCGCAAGTATTAACTCCCTCCATTGCTCTTGCATTTGTGCCATTGCACTCTTCATTTTAACAAGTTCTGCCATGATAACACTTAGAAGAGAGAAGATGTTTAATATCGCTCAAGACAAATAGAAGGGAGGACTTGAGAACAAAGAAAATACTAAGGACAATATCAGTTTAGAAGAGGGTAATCTGCAACTTCTAATATGCTTATATTTTATCAAAAAAAAGGGGTAATCCATTCTTAATCAAGATTAGACAGAGCTCTGATATTATAGGTGTACTCTTGTCAATCTGTCGAGGACAAGAACTCGATGAAAAACAATTCAGATAAGTGAGCCTTCATTCAAAGAGAGGTAACAAAATATATATAAAACAAGTATATATATTGAAAGAGAAACTGGAATGGCTATTGCCAAAAGACAGGAAAACTAAAGACCCTTGAAACTAGACTAGAAGCAAGAAAGGAGTTGACAAGAGTGAAGAAGCCTTCACTCTTGTCTCTATATATACTATCTTACTAGGGGCTATGTGGTGACATTCTATAGGACCTCCAATATGTGTTGACTTTGTAGGACACATGCCTTGACTTACAAGTCAAGTTTTTCTATGTGTCGGCCACATAGTTAGCTTGATCTTCAAGCTAACAACATGTGTGGCACATAGCCAACTTGTTGACCACGTTTATAATCCAAAAAGTCAATTAAAGACACCTATGAAGTCAAAGCAACGTCTATAAAGCTTCTAGGAAGCTTCCATATTAAATACTATAGAATTAACTTATTTTTACCTACTTTTACTTACTTCTACCTATTTGTATATGTAATTACTAGCTTACATGATTATGTCTGTGACAAAGACATACATATTTATTAACATTAAAGGAGTTAAATAGAAAAAATAGAAATAAATAATTTTAATAAAAACTTAGGCATAAGCTTCATAAAAGCTTTATAGATATGGATTTGACTTTACATGTATTTTTAGGTGATTGATAGATTAAAAACTTGGCTAATAAGTTGGTCATCTAATACAATTATTGGAAACCTATCTTACAAGTTAAACACATTATTATGTGGTAATACAACTATATGGTAAAACATAAATATATGAATGTTATTATAGAAGAGTTTAGTAGAAAGATGTAATATAAAAATAAGAATAAATGATAGGAAGGTAGTAAATTTTATAGTTTTAATACTACCTTTTATAGAAGGGACTTCTATTTACTTTGTAGGAACATAAATGCCTCAAATCAAAATAAATGAGATAATTAAATAATACAAACATCTATTGAAGAAAATTAAAAATAGATTTAAATAAAAATTACCTTAAATTACCAAAAATTGATGTCCAAAGAGGACTGGTTGTGAATATGCATTGAAATTAGATCTTGAGGTACAAAACCATGCACCTAGAGGGTCTTTGGGATTCTTTTGTCAATTAAAGAATTGGACTTAAGAATACACTTATGAAAAAAAATTTGAGAGTTGGTTTCATATCATTTGGATTAATATTGAGGTTTTGAAGGATTTTCAAAGTTACTAGTGTATTTTGTAGATTTAGATTTTGAGAAATAAAAATAAGTTTATAAATTTAAAGATTTTATGAATTTTGTAGTATATTTATAAATAAAAATTTGGAAGTTTGATATTATGCTTGTTGTAAATATTTGTAAGAAATTTGATGTCAATGGAGTAGTTAGATTGAAGAATATGAGAGTTATTGTAGATTATAGTCTTGGATAATTCAAATTTAAGATCAATAAGGGATTTTATGATCTAGCAATATTTTCCAATTTTATTGAAGCCAAAATCATTGAGAATAAGTTAGACTTAAATACCTACACACAATCCAAATTTTAGACTAATTGAATAGTTCAACAAGGAAAATTCTTTATTGAAAGATCAACATTTAAGTCGGAGAAAGATGATAGCCAACAATCAAGAGGTTTTGGAAGCTTTTCTTGCAATTGATAAGTTTGATTCTTCTTAAATTTTGTGTGCTTGTTAATGCTTAATAATTAAAATTTTGGTGAAATTTTAATTAAGATCTAAAATTTATTTAATATTTATTAAAGTTTCAAACAGCTATAATAATTGATTATGATTAACTTGAATTTTTCTTGGAATTATTTAAGATTTAATTATAATTTAGGATTTGATTAGGATTTAAATTTTTATTAGAATTTATTAGAAATTTATCTAAGATTTGGTTAAGATTTATTAGAGTTTTAATTAGGATTTCAATTAATATTTGATCTAAGATTTAATTAAGATTTATTAGGATTTCAATCATGATTAAATTACGGTTTGGTTAAGATTTATTTGAGATTTTTTTATTTTATTTTTTTAGATTAACTTATCACTTCTTTGTGTTCCTTTTGTAACTTCTTCTAAATTTATTTTGGATTGGTTAAAGTTTGATTAAGATTATTAAAGATTATTTAAGACTTTATTAGACTTGATAGGATTGTTGATGCAATTGTACTTATCTTCTATAGCTAGGTATTTGATTCATTCTCAAGTAAGAATACAAATAATACAACAACATGTTGGAGGTCATGTAAAACATTATCACATAGTTCTTAATTAGATAGTATATATAGAAGCAAGAAAGAAGCTTTTTTTACTCTTTCCAATGTCTTTTTTATTCTTAATCTTGTTTCAAGGATCTCTAGTCTTGTTGTTTTTGACAAAAGCTATTCATATTTTAATATTTTATTAATATTAAATGATTTTCTATTATTTTTTAATAATACAAGAATATGTTTTCATTTTGGTAGTTTGTATTTAATGTCCTTGATAATTTTATAAGAATACTATTTTTTTTATTTATTTTTTATTTAAAAAATATATAAATCATCATATTTTTTTATTTTATATTAAAAGTTATAAACTACCAATCTTTAAACTAATATTTTATTTTCTAACATTGATTTTTTATATTTAACCTAAATAATTTTATTTATATTTTTCTCTAAAATATATAGTGAATTGTACTACTAATTATAATATTCTAGTTTATAAAAGAATAATTTATTCTTTTTATTTTAGTCAAGATAATTGAATGGAAGAAGCATGGATTGAACTCAAGTGGTCTATAAGTGAAGGAAAGAAGTAATTTATTTTTATTTCATTTCGAAATTTTTTTATAATTATGTCAATAAAATCCTATTTTATTGTAGAGCATTGGTATAAAACTTGCCTTATGGACCTATTCTACTAGACAAGACATACGTATTTTTATCCAATTCCATCAAATCATTTTGTCTACCATCTTTAGAAGTTCATGTGAAACATTATAAATATCTATATTTTATTTTATTTTATTTTATTTTATATAAAATAATTACAAAAATATCTTAATTAAATTAAGAGATTGTATCTTCATTGGATTTTTTAGAGATACCAAATCATTCATTGTTATATATCTTTACTTATCTTATTCTTTGACATCCATTAAATGAAGGTATTATCCTAATAAAACTCTTTGTAAACATTAATACAAGTTTGGCAATAATATTAAAGGTTGAGCTTAAGGATAAGTGATATATTTATGTAGATATCAAATCTGCATCTAATCAATTAACATAACATCACATTGAAATGTTGTTAGCTTTGTATCTCAAGCAATTATAACATTTTCTCATTTTTGGTTATTATAGCCAACTCCTTTAAAATGTCACTCTTATTAGTCACAAAGATATAAAAAATTATACTATATTGATTTATTAATTGTTAGATAGTCTTATCAAAGTGATTCATATATCAGAGCAAATCAAGATTTAAATAATCTTTGATCTAGTTTATTTACAAATTTGATACAACTTATTCAATGGTAGCTTACATATCAAACCACACCACTTATATACCTTTTTGAAAATATGCATCTATTGGGTGATATTCAAATAAAGATTTTAGAGCTTAATTAATATATTTATTGACTCTCTGATCTACCAATCTTTGTATCTATTGAACTTTAGATACTTATGTTTATTAACCTCATTGGATTTGGACCAACTTTGCCTTGTCTCACTTGCTTGTATTATCACTTTTTAGAATTAAATGACCTCTTTAACTTAGGATTGATGATATGTTATATAATAATTAGATTTTATTAATTATAACTAAGGTTGATAAATCTCATCTCACCTTGATCAATGAGATACAGGCACCTTGTGTTGTATTTTCTACTTTTGTGATATATCAAAAATCATTTGAATTTTAGACATGTGGGTCTAGTATGGTTTGGAATATTAATCCTTAAACTCATTAAGAACCAAATGTAGATGAAAGAAGGTGTGCTATAGGATTTTTGGCTAGTACTACAAATACTTATGATATTATGAAAGTTTAATATTATTCTTTTTTAGACCAAGCTATGGACCTTAATACTTTGGTGTTGATTTTTGGCATATATCTTATTATTTAGATACATCATAATGCTTATTTGCTTGTTGTAAGGTCATAGTAAAAATGATCAAGGAATAAGGCAGTCTAAATTTATTAAGATTGAAGAATCTAAATTATTTTTTTGCTCATAGTAGCATGCAACTAGAAAAATATAAGATCAATGTGTCTTTGGTGCTTTAGCCAAAGACTTAGAAAAAATAAATGGTTAAGAGATTTTCTTATGGATTTTTTATTTTTATTTTTATTTTTTTTTTTGTAAGGTATTATATGTCTTACTAATATTGCTAATTCACACAAAGATTTTTGTGATAAAGGCTCTTAATTAGCTACAAGTGAACATATTGGAGGCATAGGAGTAGTTTCTTCTATATATTGGTAGTTAAAGATTGTGCTAGTATGTAGTATGCTCTATTGATGAAGAAAGAAACTATAGAATTTGGTGGTTGGCCATTAGAGTTGGAGTCACATCTTACTAGTGCCAAAGTTCAAAAAGTACATGCTTTTATTTGTTTGTGATAAAAAAGCTAATATGAAATCATTCATAATGTTTATCTAATATTATTTTTATTCCTAAGACATTTTTTATTCATAGATTTACACTAATACTTTAATTTTAATAATAAAAATATATTGTGAAAAAATTATTGAATATTTTTTTAATAAAATAAATATAGTAAAAAATAAAATAAGTTATTTTTATTATTTCAATATATATATATATATATATACATATATAGAAAAATATTAAAATAATCTAAGCTTTTATTAAATTTTTTTACTCATCTAAATCATCATTGAATATCCTCATCTTTCATCTGTGTTCCTCTCTTTTTTAGTCTCCATCCTTAGTTTTCCAAATTCCAATTCTTGTTCTTATTTTCTCTCTACCTCTTTAGTCTTGACTTCTCTTCCATATTCTCAGTTCTTGTTTCTTGTCTTAACTAATCGTTCTTGTTGTCATTCTTCCAATTTTTTTTTTTTTTTTTTTTTTTTTTTTTTTTTTTTATATTTCAAATCTATTGCTATGAAGATGTATTATATATATATTTACTTTAATATTTATCTAGGTAATATGATTAGATAAAAATAAATTAGTTTGATAATATCTTATAGAAAACCTTCCTAAAAGCTTTGTAGATGCGTTTTTACCTTTATACATGTCTATAGGTGATTGATAGGTTGAAAACTTAGCCAATAAGTTAGCTATGTGTTGCATGTATTAATAGCTTGTAAAGAAAGCTAATTATATAGTACACATATAAAAAACTTATCTTGTAAGTTAAACACATGTCTTTCAAATTAGACATATGTTCAAGGTCCTATTGAATATTATTACATAGCTCTTAGATAGATAGTATATAGAGATAAGAGATAAGCCTTTTTTACTCTTGTCAATCCTTTCTTATTTCTAATCTAGTTTTAAGAATTTCTAGCTTTTTAGTCTTTGACAATAGCCATTTTAGTTTAAATATGTTTATTTTATTTTTTTTATTTTATCATCTCTCTTTGATTCATTTTTCAATTGTTTACATATCTTTTTTAATTTCTTATACTTGATAGTTTGACAAGAAAGCTAATTTATTATTGTTGGCTTATTTTTAAAAGTAAATAAATTAATCTACTTCTATTGTTGTGTTTGAAAGGTTGTATAATATCCACGTTTAAATTAACATTCTTTGTTTTCTAAATCTTGATTTTTTTTTTCTTAAAGAGAGTGAATCATCTTTCTTTGTAGAAATTTTTATTTAATGTTAGAAGTTACAGATTATTCTCATCTATTTGATTTGTGGATTTATTAAGTGATTTGAAATAGAAGAAAAATCATATGTGCTACACTTAATAGAAGTGACAATAGATCTGCAACTATCCTAGATATTCACGAGCTTGTCAACATTCTTAGCATAGGATTTTCACACATCATCAATGCCAACTACAAAAATACTATTTCTATGCCAAGAAGTTATGTTAGCATGGAAAGTAAGTAGATCGACTTCTTAAACAAGTCTTGTTTCTATAAGCACAAAAGATGTAAGTAATAGTGTGCCCCAAAAGTTTGATGGAATAAGATCATAATTTCAAAGATTTATGCAACAAGTCAAGCTATATCTAAGGTTGCATCTTTTCCAATACCTTAATGGATTTAATCAAGTTGGATTTATAAGCATATTTTTTTCTAGAAGTGCTCTCTCTTCATTTGCAACTTTTATAGAAAAGGATTCACAACTCTTACATGATTTGAATTCATTCTTAGAAATATTTATGGCTACATTTGAAAAAAAGTGATAAAAAAAGAGTAGTACAGATTAAATTCTTATCTTTATGATAAGAATTATGGACAACCACCACATATGCTACTAAATTCCAAAACCTTGCTTGCAATATGGATTGGAATGACAAAGCTCTTATCAATTAATTTTGATATGTATTAAAGAATAATGTCAAAGATTTATTATTGACAATATCAAAAGTAAATTCTTTAAAATAATTTATTTCTTAAGCCATTATATGCAATAATCAATTATTTAAAAATTATGAGCTAAAAATCTCCCTTATCTATTTAAAAAAAAATCAATTAAATAATAAATTCAAAAGATAGTAGAAACTATTTGTGTGATTACTTTAATGATTAGTTAATTAATCAAGTGGTTGTAGTTCTGATTTTCTAGATAATATTTTTTAAGTAATGATTATTATTTGATGTAACTTAAAACAAGTGATAAAAAAAAAAGAAAAAAAAATGAGATAGATATAATAAAATAGAAGTAGCTGAATGAGAAAAAAAAGTAATAAGATAAAATAACATAATTTGATAAAAATAACACTACTAGATGAAGGCAATGCGATTGGATATAATAGCACTATTGAATGAAAACAATACTATTCGTCAAAAATAATGTTGCTGAATGAAACAACATAATTGGATGACTATAGTACTATTAGATGAAAATAATACTATTAGATGAAATAGTTGTAATTGGATGGAAATAATGTTGCTAGATGAAAATAGGCATAGCTAGATGGAAACAATATTGTTTGATGAAAATAAGTGTATCTAGATAGAAATAACACTACTGAATGAAAACAAACGCAATTGAATGAAAACAACATTATTAGATGAAAATAAGTATAACTAAATAGAAATAGTATTACTAGATGAGAATATGAGAAATTAGATAAAAAAAATAGCACATGGCAGAGCAACAATAGAAGCAAGTCTCTAAACTAGAGCAGGAGCACCAAAAAAACCTCTCAACTTCAAATCTTTATAACTTTTATTAATTCAACTCCAAATTTGATGATTTTTTTTGTCCAACCTTAATTTTTTTTTCCTATATAATGAATATATCTAACCAAAACAAAAAATTTATTAACAATGAGCTCTAAGAAAATCAACAAAAGTATAAAACAAACAACTTATAATATAAATTTATAACAAATAAAAATACTATAATACTTTGGTGCCTCAATATGCCATTCTTATTAAAGATTCAAATCAAAGATAGAAGAGAGAAAGATGAAAAATAAGGCTTTGAGAGGACCTTATATATCCAAGCCTTCAAGCCATTTATGAGCAATTATCTTGCCAATAACTTGTAAATAACAATTAATTTGAGAGCCTTCCTATTAACTAATCTATACAAGTGGTATAAATTGCATATCACTTTATTTTATTTTAAGTAATTCCAACTACTAATCAATATTTTAAATACAATTTATTATTAAGAGATCAACATATATCTCCTATGATCTTTAATCCATTCTATTTGTAGAAAAAACTAATGGTTCCCATCCATTTACTCCAAGATGATGATAAATCACTATAGATATCAATCAATAGAGAGGTTTTGGTTCCTAATAATTTATTTAACCAAAATTCATATAAAAGAACTTACTAATTTTTGAAAAGGATTGATTAAAAGCCAATTTGATTTATTGTTATAGGAGTAATGGTTGAAAGATAGAATAGCTCTTTATTTTATTCCTTCACTATCACTTATGGCTTTAAGAATAAAGTAATTCTCTATCTTCTTCCTTCACCATCTATTGTGGCTTCAATATTATTCAAAGAAGCAAAACAATCATAAAATAAAGAACATGATTACTAAAGATGACAATGTATTGAAAAACAAGTTTTTTCAACTACAACAAGGATTGTGTAGTTGAAATCATGTACAACATCTACTAAAGTTCCTATTCTTTCCTTAAATCTCTCACCTTATTTTATAATAGATATATATTTAGGACCTAAAAATAAAAAAGTCTTTACCTTATTAGATTTAATAGCCTTAGGTTGTTTTATAGATAAAGACTTTGTCAAAAAACAAGAAATACCTTTAGTCAAAAAAATTAAAACTATACAAATAGAAGTCATAGATGGTCATTCATTTTTTTCTAGAAATATTATCTATGAGACTGTTCTTTTAGATATAGCAATTAAAGATCATAATAATATAGTAATATTTAATGTAATAAGATCTCTTTTCAATCTAATTATTTTAGTATTATTGTAGATAAAAAAAAATATAATCCTTAAATAGATTATATTTTTTGTAACCTTTACTTTTTGAATAGTTTAATCCAAAATTCCTTTAATCAAGTAGAAATAGATAAGTTTGATACATTCAAATTCTTATTAATAGGTATAAGAGCTTTTATATATGCGGCAAAAGAAGGGTCATTTTTTGCTATGTATGCTACATCCATTTTTGATAGTCAAAAGATATCAAGTGGCAATTTTAGCTAGTATTAAGATTTTTAGGATATTTTTGAAAAACAAATATAGACATTCTTCTAAAGAATAAATTGTATGATTATTTAATTGATCTTTAAAAAACGAGTTCAATTGCAATTTTGACCAATCTAAAATTTATTATAAAATATGTTGGCTGCATTACTTGAATTAATTAATGAGAACATGGCTAAAAACTTTATTTAACATTCAAAATCTCTATAAAGAGCTACTATCGTATTCACAAAGAAAAAAAATGGATATTCATAGATGTGTATAGATTATCAAAGACTTAAAAAAATCACCATTAAGAATAAGCATCATTTATCTTTATTTTTAGGCTTTTTTTATCAACTCAATCAAATAAAGATTTATATAAAAATAGATCTATAAAGAGCATATAATCTAATCTATATTAAATAAAGAAATGAATAGAATATTTCTTTTCAAATTAAACATAGATATTTTGAAATATATTGTCATGCCTTTTGGACTTACAAATGTACTAGCTACTTTTGAATACCATATGAATAATATTTTTTGTGAATTTTTTGATGATTTTGTTATATATTATTTATATAATATTTTAATATTCTAAAAATATAAAAATAATTAATTTCATATTTATTATGTATTACAAAAATTTAGAGATGTAAGATTATATGCAAAGTTGAAAAAGTGTATATTCTATACTATTCAAATTTACTTTTTAAGGTACAACTTTTTCAACAAAGTTTCCATGGTGGATCCAAAGAAGATCCAGATTGTTATAGATTGGAAGATTTTAAGAATAATAAGAGATGTGTATTTCTTTTTGAGCTTTGTTAATTACTAAAAAATCTTCATCAAATTTTTTCTTAAAGCTATAGCTTTACTTACATATTTGACTTATAAAGACAAACTTGAGTAGAATAAAGAAGCCAAAGCATCACTTGATGCTTTAAAAAAAGAATTTATTTTTACACTAATCTTATATTATGTTGTCATATTATAATTATTTATAATATATAAAATTAACTTAAATATATAATATATTTATAAATATTCATATACATTAGAATAGTTAGTAGGTTAATTTAAAGAAAGTTGATGTAAAAAATTTTATTTTGATGTTTACTTATTTTGATTATAGTATTTAAATTATATAAGATTTGATATTTAGTATAAAATTTAAAGAATAGATTGGAGCTCAAAGATGAAGATCCAAATCTTTAAAAAGTTTATTTAGAGGTATGAAAGCAAGGAATGGATGGATGAACATAAAAAATGAGGATCTTCATCTCTATTAGTCAAAAGCCATTCCCAATAGGCTCTGAGGAGGTTGTTTGTGACCATAATAAGGATTTTGGTGACTTCAAAAGGAACATTTGAGAATCAAAAGTAAGGATTCTAAGAATTAAGACATGATCTATAATTTGTGTATAAACTTTAGAGGTTTTGGACTTAGAATAATGAAGTTATAGCCATTTAAAGTTAAGATGTTTTTTTAAGATATATTATTGCTCTTTTGAGAATATAAAAAATTATACAATAGCTTTTAGAAATTAAAAGATACAATTGCAAGGATGATTTAAAGATCTATGTCTTTGCAAAAGAATTTTTATATTTGAAGTTTTATGAAAGAATTATAGAATATTGAAGAAAACATATATAATTCAAAGATAGTAAGTGAGCTGGATGAACTTTTGGCTCAAATTTTTTAAAGATATGTATTATTAGGTCAAAAAGCTATATAAATTTTTTTATAGTATTTGAATACTTAGTTTGTGAGATATAAAAAAATTTATACACGATGTTGTATTATAAATACATATAGTATGTAAAAATTAGTTAAAACATATTATATGTTAATAAATCTAGATGTGTGTTAGAGTAGTTAGTAGATTAAATTAAAAAGAGTTGGTATAAGAAACTTTATTTATTTATTTTTTTTACTTATTTTGATTTTGTCATTAAAAAAAATTTAGGACCTAAATATTTAATATGAAGCCTTGGAAGAAAGTGGAAGCCTAAGAATAAAGATCTAAACTAGTAGGAGGCTAATTAGGAGGGATGAAAGTAAGGTATGGTTAGATGAAGGCAAGGAATGGAAAACTTCATCTCTATTGGTCGAATACCATACCCAGTGGATTTTGAAGAGGCTCCTTGTGAGATTAATAAGGATTTTGGCAACTTCAAAGAAAGAATTTGGAAATTAGAAGCAAGGCTTGTAAAATTTAGGATTTAGACTAATATTTACGTACAAAAATTAGAGGATTTGGAGTTAGGATGAAGAAGATATAGCCGTTTAAAGTTAAAGTGTTAATTTAAGACATACTGTTATTCTTTTGAAGATATGAAGTATTGTACGACACCTTTTGAAAATTAGAAGAAATAGTTGGAACGACAATTTTAAGGCCTATATCTTTTATGAAAGAATTGTTACTTTTGGAATTCATATAAAGGAATTATAGGAAGTTGAAGGTGGCCCTTTCAAATCAAAGGCAATAAGTGAGTGGTTTTATATATAGTAATGATTAGAGCCATAACTTAAGTTTTTGGATGAATTTTTAACTCAAATTTTTTAGAAAATATAAAATTTTGTGTTAAAAAGCTATATATACAAATTTCGTGGCATTTGAGCTTATATTTTGTGAGATATGAAGAAAATTGCATGTAGGTGTATAAAGACAAGAGTTTAAATCGATTGTTAGGGTTTTTAAGATATCTCAAGATCTGCAATGAATTTTTGGTTAAAATTCATTGTAAAAGTTAATAAAAATATATCCATACTTTATATAAAATTTGAATTTGTTTGAAAAATCAAATTAGGAGATATGAGGTGTTGAAGTTCAAAAAATTCCACATAAGGATATACAAGGTATTAGAGGATTTTATCATATTTTGGATGTTATTGGTTACTTGAGGCAATATCTCAAGATTTCTATTGAATTTACAATTGAAATTTATAATGATAATTATTTAAAGTACATCAATACTTTATGTAAATTTTTAGTTTTTTTGGATAGTTCAATTGTGAGATATGATCTATTGAAATTTTTAAAAAAACTCATCTTATGTATAAATAAGGATTTAGAATATTTTTATCACATTTTGGATATTTTTTAGTACTTAGGACTTATGTATTGATGTAATTATTCTAATAAGGACAAATTTTTATATATAAACTTGATGCTTTTCTAACTTGAGACTTGATTGAGTAATTAGTGACAACTAGAAGTCCACTACTTTTTTAAGGCAAATTCTCTCTACTCTAATATTATTGGTACTTCCATTGAGAGAGTCTCAAGGCACTAAATTTCTCAACAAATTAAGGTGAAAGATCAAATTTTAAGATTTGTATTATCAAATAGGATAGACGCCCATAATATATTAAGGACATTTACTCAATTTAAGGAAGAAAGGCAACAAGTGCACAAAGAGGATAGAAATACCACCAAAGCTTTAAGAGTAGTGGTGGATAAGAATAAGTGGATTTATCACCCTTCACTTAAATTTGATTTAATTAGATCATAATTTACATCAAAGCCTAGTACTAATTAATGTGGAGATGCAAATCATATATAAGATAGGAAAACCAAAATGAGGTAATAATCAAGATTAATCCAACAACACAACAAGTTAGTTACACTTTTTTATGATTTAATTTTTAGCATTTGTAGTTCATTTAGTTAAGTGCCTTCCAAGACTTATTCTATCAAACTTAAACTCTAAAAATTATGAATTAGAATAAAATAAAATAAAAAAATGAATACAATGCTAGAGTGCTAGTCTAAGGCATTTCAAGGTAGTATTAATCATGTAAATCGGAATTCTATATAGGAAGTTATCTACAGATAAAGTTTTTATGACAAAACTTCATCTAGAATTAGAAATTTAGTAATAAACAGCCTTAAATATTTGAGTTTAGCACTAATATAAAATTATGATTTTTTTAAAGTTAAAAGATGAAATTTTGAAGATTAAAAAATTAAAATAAAATAAATAAATTAAAATTAACGTAAGAATTAATAATTAAAAGTTAAGTTAAAGTTTAAAAGTAATAAAAGTAAAAGTTAAAGGTTAAAAGTAAAATTTTAAAGTTGAAGGTTAAAAGTTAAAGTTAAAAGGTTAAGGTTAAAAGAAATAGGAAAAAATTAAAATAAAAAATTAATTTTTATTTATTTATTTATTTATATTTTATCCTTAAGGATAAGAATGGATGGAAAGATAAGAATTTAAGATTAATTTCCAAGTGAGATAAAAGTATTTTTAAAATTATTAAATAATATTAATTAATGATAATAAGACGAATGAATGATAATATAGCAATTTAGGTGCTAAGGGATGTGATTAGAAGGTGATTAGGAAAGAAAAACTTACTTAGAGTATGTCAAGGTGAAGGCAGCAAATCCCTTGTCATTCAAAAATTTGCTAACAATTCCATACAACTCCTGTGCACTTGAAATTTTTTGTGGTTGAGTTTGACATAGAGTTGTACCTATCTACCACAAAAAATTTCTATAAAATTTCTATAAAAATTTTATAAAAATTTCTACCAAATTTCATGGTGATCTAAGATTTGATATTCGAGAGGTGTGTTTTCAAAGCAAGGCGACTTGAGCTACCTAGGCAGCAGATCCTCTTCTACTTGAAAATTTACTAAAAATTAGTTAATAGTTTAAAATTGACAAGTATAATTTTTTTCCTAAAACCAAACTTAGTAGAATTACTTTTCTATAAAATTTAAGCAAAAAAATATAAGTATGTACTAAGATATAATTTTTCAAAATTGGTTGTTCATCACTACCGAGGCATCAAATCCCTTTGCATTTAAAAATTCATTAAAAATTTGATATAGCTCGGAAATTAGTGATTTAAATTTTTTAGTAAACTAAAATATAAAGTGCATTCATTTACAACAATTCACATCAAATTTGAGTTAGAGGTCACCGAGTTATAGATTTTTTAAGCCAATGCTCCTACACTGCCATGGTAGTAGACCCCCAGCATCTTGAAAACTCGCCAATAATTTGTGACAACTTCAAATCAGGTGTGCCTTATGCCGTTACAAAGCTAAGGGTAAGTAGAATTTGCTTACAAAGTTTTACAGAATGAAAATAAAAAGAGATAGACTGAGCAAGTTAAAACTGAGGCCATACAAGTTTAAAGAAGAAAATTTGCATTCACTAGATGGGGGAGCATTTTTGCCATGGCTTTGCCACAAGAAGATGGAGAGAGAGAGAGAGGGAGCTCAGTCACCCAAGCCCTCTTAATCAGGTAGGAAGAGGCCCAAAAGTGGTGGACACATCTCCACCATCAAAATCGGAAAATCTCTAACCAAGATCAAGGGTTCTCAATAACTCTCAGCCAAAAACCGATTTCATGGCTGGAAATACTTAGAATTCAAAAATTAACACCTTTTTGGTAAACTAACACCACCAATGTCTCTAAAACATATTTTTATTCTAAGATCAACTATTCACTAGCCTAAATCTGAGTTCTAAATTATAAGAATTAATTAATTTGCTAATTTAGTTGTAAATTTCAAATACAATTCTAATTCTAATTAGCCTACTTGAATAATAGCAAGGGTTCTTGCCATCAAAATCTTCATAATCACCATTCTTCAATTTAAACTCCCTTAAGCATGAGCTCTTGGCAATTCCAAAACCTAATTGTAAATTAGCCTTGAATTTGTGATTTTTTTCATTTTTTTCATTTTTTTTTTTTTTTTTTTTTCAACTTTAAGTAATTGAAATCATTGTGAGAAGAAACTCCATCAAAAATTTATTTTGTCTCCATCTTTTTAAGATCATCATTAATTTAATAATTAGACTTTATATTTTTAATCCAAATAAATTACAAAATAAAATTTAAGCTTAAAAATCTTCAAAATTAATTAAGAAGATAGAGCAATTAGATTTAAGGAACTTTCTAACTATAGTCAAATTAGAAATTAGCTTTTGGATTAAAAATTAAGATTATAGATTAATTTAAGATATAATTCCTAAGAGATGGAAGAAAAATTCTACTAAAATTGTAGTTTTATTATTTAGAAAAAGATTTAAAATAATTCAAGAAAAAAAAATCATAAACCTTCTAAATTTACTATTTTTTCTTTTGAATTTTAAAATAGTCAATCAATCTACTAATTAGAAGTATCCATTTAATTAAAAACCTTAAAATATGATCAAAGTCATAATTAACTAAAAAAATAATTTGGATATATTAATTAGTTATATTAGCATTAAAATTAGTAAAAATATGTTATAAATTAAAAAAAAATTATAACTAACCATTGGAGCTTTTAATTATCCTCACAAGAAGATTGAAAGATTTGATGGAAGGGACATCATTAAGTTCCTAAAGATTTATACATGTCAAATGAAGGTGCATCAAGTTTTAGAAATGAAGATGATTACCACTTTTGATTTGGTAGTAATATCAAAAATCTATGAGAGGGTGTAAGAGTTGCATAGTAAGGCTATTTCATAGAAGAAATTTGAAAAATTCTTAAAAGATGAATTTTTCAAAGAAGATTTAAAAAAAAATGACAACATAGACCTTTTTGGAGTAGATTGAGGAAAGGCCAAGAATCAAATGGCTTCAAATGAACTAATTAAGAAATTTGAGACTAAGTTTGAATAATTGCCATGACAAAAGAAACACTTCTTAGAAACAAGAAAAATTGGATTATTCTTGCAAATAAGTGATGAATACTTAGAAGACAAGCTATTCTTTAATCTAACAAACAAGACATATAAGAATAGTTTTATTAATAATTGGAGGCTAATAAAAGAGATATTGGGGCTTTTGGCTAGATAACAAAAGATTAAGACTTGTGGTTTAATATCAAGACTAGAACTAGTTCTTACATATCTAAATCTAGTGCCACTTCAAAAGGTGATTAAGACTATCAAAGATGACATTCTTCAAGAATTGATCAAGCCCAAATATGATTTAAGGGTAGAAATAACTGAGTTAAAGAAATTTTAGATGGCAAGCTCATCAAAGATAATTGAAGGCTCAATGAAATTTGTGAAAAGATGTATGTGGTGTGACAATTTAAACCATAAGCATGGTAAGTGTGATAGTTATTACTAAAGATATTAAAATAAATAAATAAAAATGATATTGTAGAAGATATTAGTTTAAATAAGTTGCTATTAGTCAAAGGGTTGGCTCTTGGTATGTAAGAAGGCCAAAAAATAAGATGGATGAATAGATAGATGATCTTAAAGATATAAAAAATATGCTTAAGACTTATTCTTGTAGTAGTTAAGATAGCAATGGATAATCTTCGTAGAATATTGGAGGGATGTATTCATCAAAGGATGGAAGTTTTTTATTAAGGTAGCAACCACTACCTATAGGTAACAGTGTCATACTTTAAATGCTTACAATATGTAAAAATTAGTTAAAACATATTATATATTAATAAATCTAGATGTGTGTCAGAGTGGCTAGTAGATTAAATTAAAAGGAATTGGTATAAGAAGCTTTACTTTGTTTCTTTACTTTTTTTGATTTTGACTTTAAAAAATATATATATATATATATATATATATACATAGGACCTAAATGTTTAGTATGAAGCCTTGGGAGAAGGTGGAAGCCTAAGGATGAAAATCTAAACTAGTTGGAGGCTAATTGGGAGGGATGAAAGCAAGACATGGTTGGATGAAGGCAAGGAATAGGAAACTTCATTCCTATTGGTCGAAACTTCATGCCCAATGGGCTTTGAGGAGGCTGCCCACGACCTTAACAAGGATTTTGGTGACTTCAAAGAGGGCATTCGGAGATTAGAATCTAGGGTTATAAAGTTGAGGATTTAGAGTACAATTTGTATATAAAAATTAGAGGATTTGGAGTTAGAGTGAAGAAGTTATAGCCATTTGAAGTTAAGGTCTTAATTTAAGATATATTGTTATTCTTTTGAAGATACGAGGAGTTGTATAACAGTTTTTGAAGATCAGAAGGTACGAATGGAATGGAGATTTTAAGGCCTACATCTTTCACGAAAAAATTATTGGTTTTGGAGTTCATGTGAAGGAGTTGAAGGCGGCACTTCCAGATCAAAGAAAGTAAGTGAGAGGTTTTGTTTATAGTAATGGTTGGAGCCATAACTTGAGTTTTCAGACGAATTTTTTGCTCAAAGTTTTTGGAGAATGTAAAATTTTGTGTTAAGAAGCTATACATACAAAATTCGCGGCATTTGAGCTTATATTTTGTGAGATATAAAGAAAATTGCATGCGGGTGTATAAAGACAAGGGTTTGAAGCAATTGTTAGGGTTTTTAAGATATTTCAAGATCCGTAATGAATTTGCAATTAAAATTTGTTGTAGAAGTCTATAAGAATACATCAGTAACTCATATAAAATTTGAGTTTGTTTGGACGGTCGGATTAGGAGATATGAGCTGTTGAAGTTCGAGAAAATTTTCACATAAGGATATACAAGGGTTTAAAGAATTTATCATATTTTGGGTGTTGTTGGTTACTTGAGGCTTGTCTATTTGGTGTAATTTTTCAAAAGGGAAAATTTATATATAAACTTAGGAATTCTCTTATTTTGAAGCTTGATTGAATGATTAGTGATAGCCAAAGTCCAACGTTTTCTTGAGGCAAATTCTCTCTACCTCGACAACGGATATTGGAAGTGAGAGATATCTTACTCCATACTCTCTTTGTGTACAATCTAGCTAATGCTAAGTGTTGTGACTTTGTAGTACTTGTTCTTCAATAGGTTATGGGCCCATTCACCTTTAGCTGTGAGTTTTGAAATTTTTTGAAGTCTTACTTATTATGAAGAATAGATCTTTTGGTTGTTGCTGATGTTAGGATTTGGTATCATCTAATTCTATTATTGCATCTAGTTGTTGATGTAGTTTACTCTTATTTGTTGTTAAGTGCATTGATAATCTTAGAGATTACTAGATACCTTTGAGTTATGTTTTAGAATACTAGTATTATGTTTTTTTGCTAATTTACATCATTTATAATCTAACATTGTGGTTTTATGTGATAAACTTCTCTTGAAATCGTCATATAAAGATAAAAAGTGTTTTGTGAGGTAAGAAGTATTTTATGAGAGAAGAAGGGTGATTGTAGTGTGGCAATGTTTATACAAGAAGTTAAGATAGAGTATAAGACTTATAAAAAGTCTTTAAAGTGAAGTTGAGAGTAATTAAAGAATAAAATCACTTGATTATTCACAAAAAGAGTATTTAGGTTTTTATGGCAGCAATACCTTTTTGTTGATTTTGAGAGATTTTTCTTTTTCTTTTTTGATTTTCTTTGATACATCCCTTCCTTAGACATGGCTTCAAGTGAGGGTGAGAGTTTAAGAGTGATTGAGAAATTTAGAGGTGACAACTTCTACCATTAGAAGAAAAAAATGAAGCTTTTGTTAGCTTCATTGAATCTATGGGATATTATAGGTGAAAGTGAAGAGCCTCAAGTAATGATGTTGATGTCAAGGTGAAGAAAGAGTACAAATGTCTTGAAAAGAAGGCTTTTGGCATGATTGCATAAAAATTGGATGATGCCAATTTTTCATATATAATTGCTTGTAATGGACCAACGGAAACATAGAAGACTCTTTGCAACATCTATAAGAGTAGAAACCTTACTAATATTCTTTAGACAAGGACAAAGTTCTTAACGGTAAGGATGGAAGAAAGAGATGACCTCATGGTTTATGTCAATAAGATAAAAGTACTTACAAATCAATTAGGACTTATTAACAAGCCAGTTGATGATAAAGAAATTGTATTGATATTATTCATGAACCTTTTCAAGTCTTACAACTACCTCATTGTAGCATTAGAATCTATCAACATGAACGAGCTTACCATGAATTTTGTTACATCAAGGCTTGCTCATGAAATAACTAAGAAAAAAGAAAAAATGCTTCAAAGTGATAATTTGGCTCTATTTTCAAGATAAGAAAAAGATAGCTATTTTTAATAATATGATAATTTTAAAAGTATTATAAAAAATTACTATATTTATAAAAAATCAAATCACTTCTCTAAAAATTACTACAAAGTTAAGAAAGGAGATAGAGAGAATGCAAACAATGCTCGTACTGACTTTGATGGAAATGACTATGCTCTCATGGCAAGTGAAGGAGCTTACATGGGTGCTATGTCTAAGTGGATTATAAATTTGGTTGCTACTAAGCATATGATACCATATAAGTATTCATTTGATATTTATAAAGAAATCTCAACAACCAAAGTTTAATTGAGAGATAATGATATGATATAAGCCATTGGAATTAGATCCTTTATTATGGACATAGTTGTGAAGGACCAAATCAAAAGAATCAAGTTAAAAGAGGTCTTACATGTGCCAAAGATGAAGAAGAATCTTCTTTTGCTGAGTAAACTTATATCACATGGTTGTAAGATTCAATTTAATAAAAATGGATGTTTTATGAAAATATTGGATGGATAACATGTTACCAATGGCCTTAGAGATGGCAACCTCTACTTCATCAATTGTAAGAAGATGAATGGAATAGAACTAATAGCATTTGCTGATTTTTTACAAGATCAAGACAAATTTGGAATTTGGCATCAATTATCTAGTCATTTGAATGCCAAAAGCATGAAGAAGCTCCAATCCATAGCAAGTGGCTTGGATCTTAGTAAATTCAGCTATAATGCCTTGACACTTATTTGTAAAAGATATATACAAGGCAAACAACAAAGGGCTTCATTTTCAAGAGGCGTTGCAATACATACTACCAAATTATTAGAGATTATGTATTTTGATGTTTGTGGACTAATGAAGATACCATCAATTAGAGAAGTAAGATACTTTATTATATTTATTGATGATTTTTTAAAAATATTTGGATTTACATTATTAAAGCCATAAGTGAATGTTTTTCAAGATTTAAGGAGTTTAAGGCTATTTTAGAGAAACAATGTGAATGTAAGCTCAAAGTGTTGCGCATGGATAATGGAAGTGAGTACTTGTCAAAACATTTTGATGAATTCTTGAAACTTCAAGATGTTGTAATATAATCTTCTACTCCTAAAAATCTATAAGAAAATGGGGTTGCTAAAAGGACAAATTATACTATTGAAGAGATGGTAAGGAATATGCGTCATGCATAAAACCTTGGACATGAATATTAGGCAGAAGCTGTGGTCAATGCAGTGTAAACAAAGAATAGATACTCAATAAGTGTATTCACATCAATGACTCCACAAGAAGCTTGGAGTGGAAAAAAATCTTATATTTCATACATGAGGATTTTTAGATGCATTACCTATGCAAAGATACTAGATTGTGTGAAGTCCAAACTTGATGCAAAAGGTACAAAATATATATTTGTTGGATATTCTGAAGATATTAAGAAATATAATCTTATATATTTAGAAACCAAGAAGATCATCAAGAGTCATGATGTAGAATTTTTGGAGCATAAGAATGCTTATGATTACTTAAAAATGTATCCAAGTGGGAGTAATGGTATATTTGTAGACACATCTTTAATTTCAATAAAAAAAGAAGAAAAAGATGATGATATTGATGATGGTGGAAATTCAAATTAAGATGAAGAGTCAAAGAAGGTAGGCCATAGTGTGCCTATAATTTTTAAAATTAATAATAAAGACAATGAAGATATTGAAGCTGATGATGATGAAGAATACCAACCTTTGAATGTGAAGAAGTAAGTTTTAAGAAAGAAAAAGCTTACAAGTAACCTTGTAGTGAAAGAAGGTAAAGCTTCATCAAGTGAAAGGAGATATCCTTTGAGAGATAGAAAACAACTTGGTGCATGGTGGAAGAATCACATCTTTCTTCAAATAAAAGAAGAACATGCAAATATTATATTTTTTGCTGATGCATTGGGTTTGTATGATGCAATGAAATCCATAGATACTATGAAGTAGAAAAATGCCATAAAAAAAGAGTACAAATAACTTATGGACAATGAAATATGGGAATTGACTTAATTTCCATCAAATAAATCTTTAATTGGTTGTAAATGGATATTTAGAATCAAAAGATATGCAATAGTTAATGCTAAGAGATAGAAGTCTAGATTGGTTGCCAAAGGCTATTTAGAATTTTTTGGTATAGAGTTTAATGAGATATTTGCTCCCGTGGCCAAATTCACCACCATTAGAACCATTATTACAATTGAAACAATAATAGATTTAAAAATACATCAAATAAATGTGAAGATAGTTTTCTTGAATAGAAATCTAATAGAAGATATTTATATAGAGCAACCTCAAGGATTTATAGAAGTAGGCAAACAATATCTTATTTGTAAGTTGAAGAAAGCCTTGTATGGACTTAAGCAATCTCTAAAGCTATGATATCAATATATTGATACATTCTTTGTAAATGAAGGATTTAGAAGGAATGAATTTAATCATTCCTTATATGTGATGCAATCAAGAGAGTTTATATTGATTATCATCCTCTATATTAATGATTTCATCATTATAATCAATTTTTTGAAGATGATAGATTGATTGAAGATAAAGTTAAAAAAAGAATATGAGATGAGTGATTTGAAAGAGCTTCACTATTGTTTAGGAGTAGAATTTGTGAGAGGTCGTGCTAAGAATACAAATACAATGAGCCAAAGCAAGTACATTGAAGAAGTGTTGAGACAATTCAACATAAGAGAGTATAAGCCTATAGGTATGCCTTTGGAGGCTAATTTGAAGTTGATGAAGCTCACAGATAAAGAGTTTGCTCAAGTTGAAGATAAAATATAAGGTGTTCTATACAAGATAGCAATGGACTCACTTATATATACAATAGTTGATATAAGAGTAGAACTTGCATGTGTAATGAGTGTTGTGAGCCAATGCATATCAAAGGCTAGATCAATCCATTTGGTAACTATCAAAAAGATCATGAAGTATTTAAAAGATACTTTGCATTTTAAATTGTACGTTAGAGATGATAACATTAATTTACATAATTATTGTGATACAGATTGGATTGAAAATACAAATAATAAAAGATTAATAATGAGATATATATTTTTTATTAGAATAGGAGTTATTTCTTGGAATTACAAGAGACAACCAACAATTGCAAGGTTAATAATGGACACAGAATATATGGCAATAAGTTATAGTGCAATGGAGGCAATATAGCTAAGAAAACTTCTGGGAGACATTGAACTTGTAGAAATGGTAGTAACTCCAATAGAGTGTGACAACGAAGATTATATAGTAAAAGATGATAACATGGATCTTATTATAGAAGAGCCAAGCTAAAAAAAAAAGTAAAAAAATATGGATAAAAGATAGGAAGATAGTAAAACTTTTAGTACCAATGTTGCCTTTTTAAAAAGGTGACTTCTACTTGCTTTGTAGGATCATAAATAAGGCAAAACAAAGTAGATTGGAAAAATAAATAATATAGACATATTTAGAAAGAAGTTAAGAATAAATTCTAGTAAAAATTACTTAGAAAAACTAGAAATCGATATCCGGAGAGGGCCGGTTATGAACCAGGGTCGAAATCAGACCTTAGGACACAAAACTGAGTCTCGACAATGACTCTAGGACTCTTTGGCAAATTGGAGAGTAGAGTTTGATAGAAGATGGATTAGGGTTTCTGTGGGCAATGATTTTGGGTGATTTGGAGTTGATATGACTTTGTAAGAGCTTTGCGAAGTCAAGGTTTGTTTCGCATGACTTGGATTTTATGAAATAAAATAGGGTTTACGTTTTGGGTGATTTGAAGAGTTTTATAATAGATCTACAAATGAAATTTTGTAGGTTTATGGTTATAGTTGTGTTTAATATGTATTGTGAATTTGAGCTTGATCTAACGGTTGAATTGAGGAATATTGAGGTTTAAGTGGGTCAAGGTCTCAAAAAGTAGAATTTTAGGTCTAGTAGGGATTTTTAAGATTTCTTGCAATCTATTAGTTGGATTGGAGTGAAACTTATGTGATAGGATATTGGACTTATTTTTCTATGTTTATGAGAATTTTGAGATCAATCGAATAGTGCAAAGAAGAGATATTGGTTCTAGAAGATTGATATCAAGATTAGAGAAGGAAGCTTGCCAATACCTGAGTAAATTTTTGAGGTTATCATCAATTTAATAACTCCGATCTTTTTTGATTTTTTTGTGCTTGTTTTTAACTTATTTTTTTAGAAGTTTGAAAAATTTGAGGTAAGATCAACGGTTTATTCATTAGTTAGTGAGATTTAAATCTGTTGTAGGAATTACTAGGATTTGGTTTAGGATTTAGGATTTGGATTAGGATTTGATTTAGGGTTTAGGATTTGGATTAGGATTTGATTTAGGATTTAGGATTTGATTAGGATTTGGTTTAGGATTTAGGATTTGGATTAGGATTTGATTTAGGATTTAGGATTTAAATTAGAATTTGATTTAGGATTTAGGATTTAGTTAGGATTTGGTTTAGGGTTTAGGGTTTGGATTAGGATTTGGTTTAAGATTTTATTTAGAGTTTAAGGTTTGGTTAGGATTTGATTTAGGATTTAGGATTTGGATTAGGATTTGGTTAGAATTTAATTAGGATTTGATTTAGGATTTGATTAGGATTTGGTTGGGATTTGATTTAAGGTTTGTTTAGGGTTTGATTTAGGATTTAGGATTTTATTTGGATTTAAGATTAAATTAGTTTTGGCCTAAAGTTTGAATAAAGTTCACTAGGATTTTAACTAGAATTAAATTAAGATTGAATTGAGATGTATTTGAGTGATATTTGTAATCCTTCTAATATTTCTTTAAGATTTCTTATTGTTTGTTTGAAATTTCTCTGAGGTTTCTTTGAATTTGATTAAGCATACTTACTATTATTATGGTCTAATTAGAGTATTATTAGTATTTTATTAGAATTAAAATTTTTTTATTGCAATTTTCATTCTTCCTTCCACAACTAGGTGCTAGGAGCATTCTCAAGCAAGACTTCACGTATTATGACACCATGTAATAATATTTTCATACAAAAAGGTTGCTATTATATTTGCACTATCGATTTTTGTAGCCATAGCTTTAGCCCATTTTGTTACATAATCCGTTGCTACCAGTATATATCATTTTTGTCCATTTCTCGAGGCTGGTACAATTGGTCCCACAAAATCAATTCTCTATTTTTCAAAAGGTGCTTGAGTGAAAATTGGTACCGATGGCATTGTTGAAGTTTGAGTAGGTTGACCCATTCTCTTACATGGGTCATAATGACGGATGAATTGGTGGACATCTGTAAACATTGTTGGCCACCAATAACCAGCCTCTAAAGCTTTACAAGCCATGCTGTCCCCCATAAAATATTCACCACAACTGTCCAAGTGGCAACCTTTCAATATAGTACGTACTTTAGTCTGATCACAAAATTCCATCCTTTCCTTATTTATATAAAGCTTCATCAATCATCATATAAGGTGCACATTTTAATATTAAGCGTTGTTTAAGCTTTTTATTGAAATTGGGTGGAATGGTTTGAAATATCAAGTATTAAATTATTTCACTATACTCCGGAGTAATTACATCTACCACAAATAGTTCCGCATTGGAATGTGATTTTTTTGGTCGTACCTGAATAGTAAAGTCAAATTTTTACAAGAATAAAATCCATCATGTAATACGACCATTCAATTAAGGCTTATGAATCATATATTTTAAAGCATCATGGTCGACATAGAAAAAAAATTTATAACTAAGAAGATAATGTCAAAACTTTTGTATGGAATAAATCATCCCCAATGCTTCTCTTTCGGTTGTTGTATAATTTCTTTCAGCTGCTATCAATTGATGACTTGCATAATAAATAGGAAGATCAAAACCCTGGTCATCTTTCTGGCTTAGCACAGAACCAATCGTGACATTACATGCATCTACATAAACTTGGAATGGTTTTGATCAAGAAGGTGCCACAAATATTAGTGCTAAAACTAATTTTTGTTTCAATGTTTCGAATGCAATTGTACATTCCTTTATCCAAATTGGATTGGTTCCATCGGTTGGTGGTTTCTTCAAGAGATTTATCAAAGAAAGACATAAAATTATGAATAGATAGATAAATTGCCGATAATAATTGACATGGCCAACAAATGCTCAAACACCCATAATAGTATTTGGTTGCTTTAATTCTACTAAAATCTTTATTTTATCCAAATCTGTAGCAATGCTTGCCATCAAAATTATATGATCCAACAGTTTACTAAAAGGCATATCAAATTGGTACTTTTCCAAATTTAAAGAAATTTCATATTTGGCACATTGATTCAAACATTGACCAAGACATTCTAAATACCTGGTTCTCATACTAAATGTACAGAAATCATCTAGAAATATTTCCATTAAAATTCGTAGATAAACTTGGAACTCTTGCATCATTACCCTTTGAAATGTAGTTGGTGCATTACAAAGCCCAAACGGCATAACCTTATAGGCAAAGGTCCCCCAATCCGTAGTAGCAGTAGTTTTTAACTGGTCTTCTTTTGTAATTTTAACTTGATTATAACCGGAGAATCTATCAAGAAATGAATAACATTCATGTTCAGCGACATCATTCAATATACTATCCATGAATGGTAAAGAAAAATGATCCTTCTTGGTAGTCACATTTAATTTATAGAAATCTTGACAGATGTAAATTTTTCCATTCTTTTTCGTTACCATAATAATTAGTGAAACTCATTCACTGAAAGGAACTAGATAGATAAATCCAACCTCCAAGATTTTATCTAGTTTTTCTTTTACTATAAGTGAGTATTTTAGATTAAGTCGATATTGTCTTTGACATACTCGTGTAGCATTCTCCTCCAATATAATTCGATGCTCACAAACTTCAATTGGAATTCCTTTCAAATCTGCATATGACCATGCAAAAGCAGTTTTTATGCATTAAGAAGTAATCCACCCAAATTTCTTTCTCCTTGCCTTTTATATTGTTGTAAATCTGAATGATTTGGGAAGCCTCTCCTGTACCTAAATTAATTAGTTGACATTGTGGAATTATAGGAGTCTCTGGACTTATATTCTACTCAATTCCAAAATCTTTCATAAAATCTGATAAATTAGAACTTTCTAACTCCAGTTCCATAGTACTAATGTGATTAACATCATATCTATTCATCCAATATGTGTCACGGCCATAATCATGTAAGCTAAATTACATATACAAATAGGTAGAAGTAAGTAAAAGTAGATAAAAATAAGTTAATTCTATAGTATTTAATATGAAAGCTTCCTAGAAGCTTTATAGACGCTGCTTTGACTTCATAGGTGTCTTTAATTGATTTTTTGGATTAGAAACGTAGTCAACAAGTTGGCCATGTGCCACACATGTTGTTAGCTTGAAGATCGAGCTAACTATGTAGCCCACACATAGAAAAACTTGCCTTGTAAATCAAGGCATGTGTCCTACAAAGTCAACACATATTGGAGGTCTTATAGAATGTCGCCACATAGCCCCTAGTTAGATAGTATATATAGAGACAAGAGTGAAGGCTTCTTCACTCTTGTCAACTCCTTTCTTGCTTCTAGTCTAGTTTCAAGGGTTTCTAGTTTTCCTGTCTTTTGGCAATAGCCATTCCAGTTTCTATTTCAATATATATACTTATTTATATATATTTTATTACCTCTCTTTGAATGAAAGCTCACTTATCTGAATTGTTTTTCATCGAGTTCTTGTCCTTGACAGATTGACAAGAGTACACCTACAATATCAGAGCTTTGTCTAATCTTGATTAAGAGTGGATTATCCCTTTTTCTTGATAAGATATAAGCATATTAGAAGTTGCGGATTACCCTCTTCTAAACTGATATTATCCTTATCATTTTTTTTGTCCTCATGTCCTCTCTTCTATTTGTCTTGAGCGATATTAGACATCTTCTCTCTTCTAAGTGTTATCATGGCAGAACTTCTCGAAATGAAGAGTGCAATGGTACAAATGCAAGAGCAATTGAGGGAGTTAATACTTGCGATGCATCAACTCAATTTACCACCACAAAGAGCAACAAGATTGGCAGGAAGTGAAGATATAGAAATGGTTGTAGCTACTTCAACATCTGCACCAAACCATGTCCTTTCTCCTATGGTGGACGTCCTTCAAATGTTACAGAATCAAGAATTGTCCAACCCAAGAAGTTTGATGGCACCAGATCCAAGTTTCGAGGATTTATCAATCAAGTGCAACTGGTGATTAAACTTAAACCCCAAAGCTATCCAACTCCAGGATCACAAGTTAGATTCATTGGTACGCTTCTTTCAGGTTCAACACTATCATGGTTTTCATCTTTTTTTGAATGACGAGATCCAATATTGGATAATTTAGAGGCTTTTCTGGCAGAGTTTCGATCCATGTATGGAAAGTATGATGCAATTCGTGTTGCAACCAATAAGATCCGTATTTTACGACAAGGCAATCGATCAGTAACCTTATATGCTTCACAATTTTGACAACTTGCAATTGATATCAAGTGGGATGATGCTGCACTTATTAGCCAATTTTTCTACGGATTATAATATGATGTAAAAAAATTAATGCTCAACTTACTTGATCCTCAAACATTGAGTCAAGCAATTGACTTTGCTGTGAAGTGTGACAATCACTTTTTTGAATTTCGATGTGAGAACCGTACAAGTGGACCTCAACGTTACTATAATTCAATGGCAACACCAATACCTCTTCAACACAAACATTCGGAAGTAGAGGATATACAAATTGATGCAGTACGTTTCAAACCTCTTACTAAGCATGAAAAGACTCGTCGTCGTCAAGAAGGATTATGTTTATATTATAGAGAACCAAAGCACACTGTTCAACATTGTCCAAAGAAATGACTCAATCACAAAATGAAGAGTATGGCTGTGAAAGAAGACAATATGTCGGAAAACGAGTTTGTCCAACTACAATAGGGACCATGCGGCTGTAACCTTGCACAACATCTAGTAAAGGTCATATTCTCTCCTTAGAGCCCTCTCCTTGTTTTACATTAAATGTTATTTTAGGACCTAAATATTACAAAGTCATTGCCTTGTTAGAATCCGGAGCCTCAGCGTGTTTTTTAGATGAAGAATTTACTAAAAGACATAGCATATCTTTAGTAAAGAAAACTAAATCTGTTCATGTAGAAGTCATAGATGGTCGTCCATTGTCTTCTGGAGATATTACTCACGAAATCCTTCCTATAGAAGTAATAATCAATGGTCATAATAGTTTTGTAGTATTTAATATTATTAGATCTCCTTCTAATCTAGTCATTTTAGGTTTATCGTGGTTAGAAAAATACAACCCTCAAATAGACTGGATTTCTCGAACTCTTACTTTCTCTAAAAGTATAACTAATAGTGTAGTTAATCAAGTAGAGAGTCATAAGTCCAGTTCAATTAAACCCGTATTTATAGGTGCAAAAGCTTTTTTGCATGCTGCTATGAAAGAATCATCATACATTATTTATGCTACACCCGTTTCTACTGGTGAAAAGATTTCAAGTGGCATTCCAAGCCAATATCAAGAATTTCAAGATGTATTTGAAAAAAAAAATGTGGATACACTCCCGGAACATCGTCCCTATGATTGCTCAATTGACCTTCAAGAAAGAGCACAACCGCCATTCGGACCAATCTATAGTTTATCACAAAATGAGTTGGCTGAACTCAAGGAGTATATTGAAGAAAATCTAGCCAAGAATTTCATACGCCATTCTAAATCTCCAGCAGGAGCTCCAATTCTATTTGTGAAAAAAAAGATGGATGATTACAGATGTGTGTTGATTATCGAGGACTCAACAAGATTACCATCAAAAACAGTCATCCACTACCTTTAATATCTAGACTTCTTAATTGGCTGAATTAAGCTAAGATCTATACAAAAATAGATCTTTAGGGAGCATACAATCTAGTACGCATCAAAGAAGGAGATGAATGGAAGACTGCATTTCGAACTAGGTATGGACATTTTGAATACAACGTCATACCTTTTGGACTTACAAATGCACCAGCAGCTTTTCAACATTTAATGAATGATGTTTTTTGAGAGTTTTTGGTCGATTTTGTGATCTGTTATCTAGACGACATCTTGATCTATTCTAAGAATCCAGAAGAACATGAACTTCATGTTCGTCGTGTGTTACAAAAATTAAGAGATGCGGGACTCTATGTCAAGATAGAAAAGTGTGTATTCCACACTACTCAAGTCGATTTCTTAGGTTACATCATTTCAAATGATGGACTTATGATGGATCCTAAGAAAGTTCAAACTATTATAGATTGGAAGATCCCAAAAACGGTAAAAGATGTCCAATGTTTTTTGGGATTTGCCAACTACTATTGGATCTTCATCAAAGACTTCTCTCGAGTTGCAGCTCCACTTACACGTTTGACTTGTAAAGACAAATTCCAATGGAATCAAGAAGTAGAAGTTGCTTTTGAATCTTTAAAGACAGCGTTTGTTTCTGTACCAATCTTGTATCGTGTTGATTTTTCCAAAGCATTCTTTATGGAAACAGATGCATCGAACTTTGCTCTAGGTGCGGTTTTATTAAAAATGGGAACAGATGACAAACTTCATCCAGTAGCCTTTCATTCAAGAAAATTCTCAGCAGTAGAAATCAATTATGAGATCCACGACAAAGAACTTCTTGCAATTGTGGATTCTTTTCAAGAATGGTATCATTATCTAGAAGGTGCTTCCAGTCCAGTCACCAAGTATACGGATCACAAGAACCTCGAATATTTTATGTCAGCACGCGTATTAAATCATCGCCAAGCTCGTTGGAGCATGTCTTTATCAAGATTCGAATTCATCATCACTTATCGGCTAGGAAAACAACAAGGTTTGTCTAATGCCTTGTCTAGACGTTCTTATCTTGCACCAAAAGAAGGAGATGCAGCTTTTGAGCAACAAAGAATGGTTCTCTTGAAGCCGGAGTAATTTCATCTTTGAATAATAAAATCAACATTGACTGTTGATTTAACTTTTCTTAAGCAAGTCCAGTTAAGTATGTCTTCAAACCCTCTTGTTCATGATATCAAGAATAATTCTTCTAAATCTCATGATCCCTCTAAATTTGAATTCAAGAACAACCTGTTCTATTTCGAAGGACGCCTATATGTTCCAGAAGGAGAAGCACGTTTACATGTTCTTCAAGCTCGTCACGACTTCTCAGCAGCAGGACATTTTGGATATAATAAGACTTTGGAGCTAATATCTAGGGATTTTTGGTGGCCTCAAATGTAAAAAGTAGTTAAAGATTTTGTACAATCATGTGATGTTTGCTCAAGATCGAAAACTCCTCATCACCAACCTTTTGGACTTCTTCAGCCATTACCCATTCCAGAACAACCATGGTCTTCTGTTTCTATGGACTTCATCACGAATCTTCCAATTTTAGGTTTTTATGACTCTATATTCGTGATAGTAGATCATTTTACTAAGATGGCATATTTTTTACCATATACAAAATCTATCACAGGTGAAGAAATAGCTAAGCTCTTTCTTGACAATATCTATCGCTATCATGGATTACCTAAGGATATTATATCAGATAGGAGAACTCAATTTGTATCAAGATTTTGGTGGACTCTTTTCAAGATTCTTAAAGTGGATATAAAACTATCTTTGGCATTCCATCCTTAAACTGATGGACAAATGGAGTATGTTAATCTAGTTTTGGAGCAATATTTAAGATGTACCATTAATTACCAACAAGATGATTGGACAACTCTTTTGCCATTAGTAGAGTTTGCTTACAATAACACGATACATTCTTCTACAAAATAAACACCTTTCTTTACTAATTATGGTTATCATCCACGACTTGTTACTTTTGACTTTTCAAAAGTTGATAATCCTGCTGCAAAAGATTTGGCAATTCATTTATCAGAGCTACATGCAATGATGAAGGTGTAATTAAAAGAGGCTCAAGAACAACAAAAGGTCAATGCAGATGTCTATTGAAAGGAACAACCATCATTCGTCTTGGGTGATAAGGTATGGCTACTTCATCGCAATATCAAGACCACTCATTCTTGTGACAAATTGGACTATCGAAGGCTGGGACCATTTTCTATTTCTACACAAATCAATTCAGTTGCATATCGTTTACATCTACCGAAGTCAATGAAAATCCATCCAGTATTCCACGTGTGTCTTCTTGAACCATATAAGACAGTGGACATACCAAGAAGATGACAAGCTCCACCTCCTCCTGTAGAAGTGGACAATAATGAAGAATTTGAAGTAGAAGAAGTCTTAGATTCAAGGCGGCGCCAAAATAAATTAGAATATCTTGTCCATTAGCACGGATATGGTATTAGTGAATGCACATGGGAGCGAATAAAGAATCTTGTAAATGCAGCAAAGATGGTGGAGGCTTTTCATCGATGACATCCATCAAAATCAAGATAAAAATCTTATTTATAAAAGAAACAACATCTAGGCAAGATAACATTCTACTTTCAATTCTTGTTCATAGCTTCTTTGTAGTATTGACGCTTAGGAGATGGAGAACCAACAACTAATGGATTCGACTCAAGAGCCTTCAATTGCTGACCTTTCGGATGAGACATTATGATTTTCACAACCTTCAAGACGACGCAATCGAGATGAAGATCTTCAAGAATGACATGTTCTTCCTTGAATAGATGGCGAGATACAATGCGTTTGGTATCACGATTTGGGAAGGGACTCCCGATGTTTGGTGATTGTGCTAGAGGTAGGAACAACTCCTGATGGTGTTGTAAATATTCTATTCGTAGGAAGTTACGAAGGCCTCAACAATGATCAAATAACTAGGTGGTCTTTCCGCCCTGGTATGAGACACTATCGATGGTTGAGAGGTCCTATCAATCATCTTCGAAGAGAACAAAGATCAGAGTATGTGGCGAATACAATTCGTCGGATCATAGATTTTCTCAACATATGATGATCGCTCTTCGTGGAACTCGTCTCTAGAAGGGAAGGTAATGTCACGGCCATAATCATATAAGCTATTAATTACATATACAAATAGGTAGAAGTAAGTAAAAGTAGATAAAAGTAAGTTAATTCTATAATATATAATGTGGAAGCTTCTTAGAAGCTTCCTAGATACTGCTTTGACTTCATAGGTGTCTTTAATTGACTTTTTAGATTAGAAACGTGGTGAACAAGTTGGCCATGTGCCACACATATTGTTAGCTTGAAGATCAAACTAACTATGTGGCGCCCACGTAGAAAAACTTGCCTTGTAAGTCAAGGCATGTGTCCTACAAAGTCAACACATATTGGAGGTCCTATAGAACGTCGCCACATAGCTCCTAGTTAGATAGTATATATAGAGGCAAGAGTGAAGGCTTCTTCACTCTTATCAACTCCTTTCTTGCTTCTAGTCTAGTTTCAAGGATATTTAGTTTTCTTGTCTTTTGGCAATAGCCATTCTACTTTCTCTTTCAATATATATACTTGTTTATTTGTATTTTGTTACCTCTCTTTGAGTGAAGGCTCACTTGTCTGAATTGTTTTTTCATCGAGTTCTTGTCGTTGACAATATATAATTATATGATCAAAATCATCAATAAAATCTAAAAGAACTAAGTACTCTTCTAATCCCCTATACTGGTATTTCATTCTAGTGTGCTCGACAATTTGCCTTGTATCAACATAAATTGGGTCAGGTGTACCAATTTCTTCTTCTGTAGACTCATCTTCACAATCTGACATGAATTCTGAACTGGCAATTTGAAAGCTTTCAATTATACTCTAAAATTTAAATTTTTGTTATTTTTCTATTTTATAATAATTAAACATGTTAGATTAGGATTTATATAAGTGGAATTTATTTTTATAGAATTTTTAGGATTACAAACCTGAATGGTATAAATCATAGTCTAATTCCTTGAATTAGATTAATTAAGACTAAAGTGATAAGATTTAAAAAATTAGAATAGTAACTTAGTTAATTTAATAATTTAGAGGTTATTAGTCATTACTATAAGAATTGACTAAAAGCCTATGAGTGCGTCTATAATCATTGACATGATTTAGGAGTTGGAATTATAATTCTCTAAAAGATTTAGAAAAGTTAGTAATGATAATTTTGGATTTTTTTCCAAATTCGACAAATTTAGGTGGAATGGTAGTTCTTCTACTTAATGGGAGTCTTTTTAATGCAATGGTGGCACTAGATTTACCTCATAGAGTGAAGAAAACAAGATAAAAAACCTCTCCTTCAAAATATAAGAAAAGCAATGAAATACTCATTTTGAAGAATTTCACAAATATTGCCAAGTTCCTTGTAAGTAAAAACTTCCATGAAAATTATAATTGATCTTGGATTGAGGCATGCGAGTTGTTGACCTATGCCTAAAAAGGTGTTTTGAACACAATAGTGAAGTTAGATTTACAAAAAAATGCTTTCTTGACCACTTATAAGAGCCATCAGCCTTGGTAATAAGATTGGCTTTTGGATGAATGAAAGCCGTAGATCTAGATTAAGGATCTTAAAAATCAATGGTGGAGATATAGCCACCCTTCTACGAGCCTCCACTCAATTGTATAAGAGAGGCTTGGTTTTTCAAGCCCTCTCTCTCTCTTCTTTTGGATAAAGGGCAGAGCCATGCCAATATTTGGCCGAAATTCTAATCTTAATTTTATTTAGATTTTAATTTTCATTATAAACCTTGTGATTATATATGTATGGATTTTGAATTGTGAAGGATGGTCATTTAGTTTTAAAATATGTTTCATTGAGGTAGATATCTCCTCAGCCTTTCAAATATTCCAAGGGTTTCAAGGGCCTCGGATTTTCTTCAACCAGTCACTCAATTTCTGTTTTTTCAATGTGAAATTCTGAATTGTTGTAGCTTTTGTTGTTAACTTTCCAAAAAAATAAGACTTTCTTGATTTGAAGTAAGAAGGAATTTTTGGTGAATTTTTGAGTTTGAGGGAGTCGACTGCCTTTGCAGTTTGGATCAATCGAGTCTAGAAAGGCATTTCTCAGTGCCTAGTGATTGGATTTATTCGAAATTTTGGAAGGATCAAGATTTATAAGCTAAAATCTGAAATGCATAAGTTTTATTGAATTTTAAGACAATTTGAATTTTTAGTGAATTTCTAAGTGAAGAGGGTTGGTCACCGCAGTAGTTTGGATGACTCAACTTCAAAGGAGGAATTCTCACGACAGGATCATTAGATTGCAACAAGAATTATTAGATCAAAAGCGCCTTTAAGTCAGCCTTGCAACAAGCTAAGAATCATTCAAATTGAAGCCGATTAAAAATTTTGGCGAATTTTGGAGTAGAAGGGGATCGCTGCCTTCAATCCTTACGTGTTGTCAAGGTACCTTCGCTTTTACCTCTCTCACTTTATTTTTACTATCGTCTTCACAGTGACTTGTAAGCTCCATATTTCACTTTTTGGCCAATAAATTTTAACTTTAACTTTTATCCTTTAATATTCTCACTTTAATATTTAAATTTAACTTTTTGACTTTTAACTTTAATTTATAATTTTAACTTTTCACTTAATTTTTTACTTAATCTTTTAATTTTAACTTTTAACTTAAATTTTTAATCTTAATTTTTAATTTTAAATTTTTTTAACTTAACTTTTAACTTAGCTTTTAATTCAAATTTAAGTTTTTATTCTTATAGTCAATTAATAGTAATAACTTAGTTAATTATTTTTATTTTGTTTGCATAGTAAATTTCATTTAATATGTTAATTTAATGTTGGTAACCACTACTTGGAAGGCCTAAAACTAATTGATTTTTTAGTATAAAGATTTAAATTAATCTAACAATTACACAATTGAGAGCTCTCTAATTCCGCCTCTTGGACTTGTTGTCTGGCATAGATTTCATCAAGTGGTGAAATTTGGCCTCACACAAATTGAATTTCTCCGTGATATTGGACAAGGTACATTTAAAGCACAATTTTATCATTACATTTTGTCAGCTCTCAATTATACTCTAAAATTTAAATTTTTGTTATTTTCCTATTTTACGATAATTAAACATGTTAGATTAGGATTTATATAAGTAGAATTCAGTTTTATAGAATTTTTAGGATTACAACCTCTCATGGTATAAATCATAGCATAATTCCTTGAATTAGGTTAATTAGGACTAAAGTGACAAGAGTTAGAAAATTAGAATAACAACTTAGTTAGTTTAAAAATTTAGAGATTGTTAGTCATTACTATAAAGTTTGACTAAAAGCCAATGAGTACGTCTATAATCATTCACATGATTTAGGGGTTGGAATTATAATTCTCTAAAAGATTTAAGGAAGTTAGCAATGGTAATTTTGGATTTTTCCTCCAAATTCGGCAAATTTAAGTGACATGGTGGTTCTTCTACTTAATGGGAGTCTCTTTAATGCAATGGTGGCACCGGATTTACCTCGTGGAGTGAAGAAAACAAAATCAGCAACCTCTCCTTCAAAATATAAGAGAAGCAATGAAATTCTCATTTTGAAGAATTTCACAAAAAAATTGCCAAGATCCTTGTAAGTAAAAACTTCCATGGAAATTATAATTGAGCATGGATTGGGGCATGTGAGTAGTCGATCTTAGCTTAAAAAGGTGTTTTGAACACAATAGTGGAGTTAGATTTACAAAAAAATGCCTTCTTGACCACTTACAAGGGCCATCAGCCTTGATAACGAGATTGGCTCTTGAATCAATGAAGGTCGTAGATCTAGATTAGGGATCTGAAAAATCAAGGGTGGAGATGAAGCCACCCTTCTACGAGCCTCCACTCAATTGTATAAGAGAGGCTTGGTTTTCAAAGCCCTCTCTCTCTCTCCTCTTTTGGTGAAGCGTGAAGCTATACTAAAATTTGGCCAAAAACCCTAATTTTAATTTCATTTAGATTTTTAATCTCATTGTGAATTTTTTGGGTGGGTGTGCATGGATTTCGAGTTGTGAATGATAGTCATTGGGTCTTAAAACACGTTTCATTGTGGTGAATAGCTTCCTTGGCCTCCCAATTACTCCAAGGGTTTCAAGAGCCTCAGATTTCCCTCCATCAGTCATTTAATTGTTTTAGTTCCAATGTGTTTTTTGCGTGGTTGTAGAGTAGTCATTCAATTTTTTTAGTTCCAATGTGATTTTTTACGTGGTTGTAGAGTTTGTTGTTAGCTTTTCAAAAAGGTAAGGCTCGCTCTATTTGGAGTTGAACTGAATTTTTGGTGAAATTTTGAGTGTGAGGGGGTCGACTGCCTTCGCAGTTTGGATTAATCGAGTTTGGGAAGGCATTTCTCAGTGCCTGATAACTGGATTCGTTTGAAATTTTTGGAGCATTAAGATTTGTAAGTTAAGCTTTGAAGGGCACAAGTTTTTCTGGATTTGAAGACAATTTGAATTTTTAGCGAATTTCTAAGTGAAGGGGGTTGGTCGCCGCGGCAGTTTGAATCACTCAACTTCAAAGGAGCGATTCTCACGACTGGATCACTAGATTGCAATTCGATTTATTGGGGCAGGAGCGCCTTTAAGTTAACCTTGCAACAACTTGTGAATCATTCAATTTGGAGCTAATTAAAATTTTTGGCAAATTTTGGAGTAGAAGGGGGTCGCTGCCTTCAATCCTTGGCGTTGTCAAGGTACCTTCGCTTTTACCCCTCTTATTTTATTTTTACTTTTATATTCACAATAACTCGTAATCTCCACATTTCAACTTTTGACTAATAGATTTTAACTTTTAACTTTTAACCTTTAATATTCTCACTTAAATTTTTAAACTTTGAACTTTAACTTTTGAATTTAATATTTAACTTTTAACTTTTAACTTTAACTTTTAACTTAATTTTTAACTTTTAATTTAAACTTAAGTTTTTATTCTTATTGTGAATTAATTAATTACTTTTATCATTTTTTTTGTATGGTGAATTTCATCTGATATTTTAATTTAATATTGGTAACCATTGCTTGAAAGGTGTTAATTTTAATTGAATTACAAACACCCACATTTTAATTAATCTAAAAATTTCACAATTGGAAGTTCTTCCATTCTACCTCTTAAGCTCATTGTGGATTACTAAATCCATAGAGTGGTGGATTTTAGGCTCATACATTTCTCAATTGTCAATGTACCATGGCTCCAATCATTTCGAGCTTTAGCTTAATACAACCACAGTCGCACCAATAAAATTAGATATGACAATATAGAGCTTTGCAATCGAAAAACAATATAATCAATTTTGTAGGTAATTCCTACAATTAGTGTATCAATACTTCATAAAATACCCATAGGTTTAATTCGACTAGAGTCAGCCATTCTCAAAACTATTATAGTAGGCAATAAGTGATCCAAACTCAACTCTTCTATTGTAGCGGCATTCATAAGATTTATACTAGATCTTCTGTCTACTTGCACTCCTGTTACTAACATTCCATCAATTGAGACATCAATCATTGGTGCACCTAGATCAAGATTCAAACTTATTTCTCAGATTTCTTTATTTCAAGATCTGCGATGAATTAATGAGGAATTCAAGATAGTTCGGCACTCATGTGCTACCGCCAATAGCTGCTTCATAGAGATCGTGGATTGTATGGTGCCCAAATCTTTTAGAATATCATATGATTTTGTATTAGTGATAATTTCCAATTTTTTTTTCTTCTTTCCAGTCCTAGACACCGACGTAGGTAAATTGATTTTCTCTATATTAAAAATTGATAAAGCTATTAGAACTAAATTTGATGGAGCTTGTAAAATCGGTTCTTTCAATGGATAAGATTGTTCTCCCGATTGGGTTCATATTGGTTCCTTGGAATTTACGCCTTTTAGAGGAATTTTCAATGGAAAGGACATTTCCAAAAACTGTATAGAAAATAGAACAGCTTGAAACGAAACTAAAGCTTCCATAATCGATACGTCATTAAGGTGCACAATTGATTCAGGTCTTATATTAAGTAAGGGGCCCATGTCAGGACCTGTTTGGATGGCCCTGTAATTGGATCCAATTGGCCTTTCGCTTCAAGATTATCCAAATGTTGAATTGGTCCTTTCTCCTTTTGTTGACTTCTTATCTGGACTGCTTAGACTACTTCTATCCAATGAACTGGTGATTCTTAAGTCCCATTATTTTTTTCCTCTACAATTTACACAGTCGATTGTATCTTCTAATCATGATTATTAGGGTTAAATAGAACATTGCATTGATAATAAAAATGATCCGATTGCTTGTAATTTATACATACTAGAGCATATTCATCTATAAACCTTGGATTAGGGCATTCACTAGCATAATGACCAATTTGGCAGCACCAGTAGCAATATATTGGTTTTCAGCCTATATCGTCAGGTACTCTTGGAGTCTCCACTGGAATATATCTACTAGGCTGATTCCAGGTAGCCATAGTAAATGATCCTGGCTGACCGGTTGCTATTGATCGAGAATTGGACTGCTGAATTAGTATAGTTTGGAGATTATTTTCTTGATTATTTCCACCATTCTGCATATTTGTTCCATAAATCCGATTATAATTAGTATTTTAAAAATTTCCAAAGCCACGATTAGGTCGATTTAGGCGATTACTATTTCAACCACCCATATTTTCAGTCTGTACTTGATTAACATTCCATTGAGTTGACTATATTAATGTCTAGTTATTAAACTGTTGTTGCCTTTGTAAATGCCAACAGTTTTGGGTAGGATGCTTTCTTCCACAAAATGTACATTGAACACCCGTTTGTCTACGTGATGGACATTCTGTATCAAAATGACCTTATCCCTTATAATTATTACACCATACATTAGGTCTCGTATTAGAAGGCTTATGTCGTTTATCCTTATCTTTAGCCAAATTCACTGCCAATTCTTCCATCTTCTTTATTAGATTTAATAACAAGGCTTCATTTGGATCTTGAACAGTTACATTAGTGAACAACTCCGGTTGTTGATAGGTTGGTGATGTAAAATAAGATGTCATTGTTATTGGTGCTATTGCTTGGAGTGCAGTAGAATTAATTGGTTTTTGCAACATAACATTCTTCACATTAAAGTCAGCCATTTGTGGATAATTACCCATCGATACATTTTCCGATTGTATTTGTTGGCTTCTTGTACTTGGAATCATCATGGCCCCCACTATTAATAATTGGTCATAATGACATTCTTCCCACACCTTTGCTCATGCCAACGATGCATCTATCATAGCTAGTCGAGCCTCTTTTACAAACATTTTCAATTCTGGTGGATGCAAACCATTGATTAATATCTATAATATAAATGCATCTAACGTTTGATTATTTGACCATTTATAAAGTATATCCGCAACCCGGCTATAATAGGACTCTATTGATTTCTCTACAAACATCTTGCTATTCTTAAAACTTTCTCTAAACCAATCTTCAAATCCAATTGGTCTAAAATGGATTAGGAATGCATTCCTCAAGGTCTCACAATTGGAAAATCTATCCACTGGTTGTCAATTATACCATTCAAAAGTTGTATATTTTAAAGTTATTGGCAACCATCTCAACTAAATATTTTTAGTTCTACCATTATTAGCCATATAGGTTGTCAAGAATTGAGATATATGGTGATCGAGATCAGAGCCCGGCCAACTACTAAAAGTAGGTAATGGTGCCACACTTGTAGTGTGGTCTCCTACTACTCCCATTTGTACCGCAATTGGTACTTCTAGTGCTTCCGTGGCCATTGGTGTTATTACTAGTCTCTTTACTATTTGAATGTGAATTTTTCTTCCTTTGGTTATTCTTGGATCTGCAATTCTTTTTTGTCATTTCCATAGGATATTTCTTATGCGTAATCACTCCTATCTTTCTTTTGCTTGTCGATTAATTCTTTGATAATCCTCCCCCCCCTCCCCCCCCCGTGATTATCACTCATAATCTTTCATTCTTCTTTATAAAATCAATATTGCCTTGAATTATAACTCACATATTTGTAATCCTAAAACTGGTTCTTTTCACATTCTCATTCAACATATAATTCCATCTCCTATACAATCAATTTCTAACATTTCATATTGTTATCATTTCTCTAGCAGTGATGCCAAAATGTTGTTCTCGTTATGTTCAAGCTTCAATATACCAAAGCAATTGAACTAATAGAGGTGGGTTTAAACACGGAGAAAGACTGGTTATATGAATTGGGTGTGTTAGTGTCATAATTGACTGTACTCTAGCTATCTGAAATCAATTTTCAAACTACAAAATACCAAGGCTTACTACTTCCATCTTAATTCAACATATAATCTATTCTACAAATATCAATTGAACAATATTTCTATATTCTTATATGTTCATCTCCCACTTATTCTCTTTGCAGTTTATATATATTCAATTACTGATCTCCAGCTTATGTATTATATTTAGTTTCTCAATTCATCACACAAAATTCAATATCTTCACGTAACACAATATAATTCGATAATCTCAATTCTCAGGGTCACAGATTTTCTCCAAAACGGTTAGTCCAAAGTCATATTCCACAATATTCTAATCACACTTTCAACAATACTTCTCTCAATCACAATTCTTCATAAGAAAATAATAAAAACAAAGAAAACAAAGAAGTAGCACCAAGCTTATCCCGGCTTACGACTCTCACAGTCTGGCCGCAATCTCCCTTTTTTCAATATCTTTATCCTACCAAAAGATGGACCGTCAACCAATAGATTCTAAAGGTTATGAACCTTTGAATTCTTAACCATTTGTTCTACTAACAACCTATTGTTACCAACTAAATTGCCTAACCATAAGTTTAATTCTCAAGGTTGTGAATAATCAACCAGTAACTTATTACAAAATTTATTTATATATTCTACAATGAGCTACTATAGAGATGTATGTGAGGCTGAAAAACTCTAAAAATCCAATTTTGGCCTTATTTAATCATGTATCTGAAATCAACATTATATCAATGTAGATATATGAAAAAAATAAGTAGATAATTGATATTAACCTTGGTTGGATAATTAGAGCTGTAAATAATTAATAAGATGATTTATATGGAGCTTGTTCAACTGTAATGAGAAGGTTTGGAGATGTAGAAGTAGAGTAAAATTTCTTTGTGCAAAATTCTACTATATATTGAATAATACTTAATGAACTTTAAATTATAGATGATAGGATAGAAACTAGAATTTTACATAATGGTTCACATTATGCCAAGATTTGTTATTGGAATGAGAAGAAAGCTGTGCAATTTATTACTGTGAAATCTATCTATAAGAGATACAAAAAATAATTAAAAAAGATGTTTTTAGAGCTGAAAAACAACTTTGTGGATTCCTACAGAGCATCCTTGCAGAATGGAGATATATAGATATAAATGAATCATCTGTAAATTTTAATGTAGATAATATAAATTTTGGATTTTTAAACTTGACTAGTAATGGATATATGAGAGTTCAAAGGATTAAAGGTTTAGATTCTATAAATAGAATAATGATGAAAAAAACCTTAAAAAAGTAGATTTAATTTCAAATGATGAAGCCATAGTTGGAATAATAGAAGAAGCAAGTTTAGAGGATGATTTAATAAAAATTCTAAATTTTTTTGCTATAAGCATAGATGTAGATACTATAGTAAAAATATACTTAGGATGGACTTATAGAGAGTTAAAAGAGATAATAGAAAATGGTGGATTTGCTACAAGCCATAGATTGAAATATGAGGCCAAACTTTAAACTAAATATAAAACTATAGAAAGAAAGATAAAAATTATAGCTAATTGATTAACAATTGATACTATGAAATATATTGAATAGATAGTTAAAAAATAAGAAAGAAGCACAAAATTAGATATCAATTTATTTAAGAATCATTATCTAAGCTAAAGGTTGAAAGGTGATTTCTTCATATCAATGGAAGAAAATATATTTTGAAAAATGCTTATTGAACATGATAAGACATTTGCTTTAATTCTCAATGAAATTGGATATATGGATCCTAGTATTGTAATATTTATAGTAAACTTTACAATGCCAAATGTTCTATAAGATTTAAAGCCTATATTTGTACTTAGAACTTTGCTTCCAAAATTGATAGAATTATTAAAAATAAGAAGTGAAGATAGATATTTTGGAATCTTTGATTGCTCCCTATTCTAATAGATGATTCACAATATCTAAGAAATCAAAGGCATTAAGATTCATTCAAGATAAGCAACCAGCAAACAAAGTGACTATTTGAAACATGGGATCAAGTCTTATAGTAGATGAAGTAGTTGTAAAATTTGCAGGTCATACCATTTATTCTATTAGAGACTTATATTTTGGATAGGACCAATTTTAATTGACTAAAGAGAGTAGGAATTTAACTACTAAGAAGAATCCTTTGAATTTAACAAGGATGTATACCTTATCTCAAGATGCAACCAACTTAGTGGCTTATATGTAAAATGCTATGAACCAAATATTAAAAGAATTTACACTTAAAAAAAAATTCTATTTTTAGATAATATATCTATAAAAGTAGATAGAAAAGAAGACAAGGATAAAATCATGGAAGGTGAAGGTTGCAAAATTTTTATTAAGAGGCATATTAAAGATATAATTAGGATATTAGAGAGGTTGAAGTTAATTAATTTTAAATTATCTTTAAAAAATTTAAGCTTTGGATTTGATGAGATTCAAGTAGAGGGATACATATGTAATAGATATGGCAAAAAACCAAATCTTTATAAAATTGATGCTATATCTAGAATAAAAGCTTATAAAAGTGTTATAAAAATTAGAAGGTTTTTAGGAGCATGTATATTCTATTATATTTGGGTGCCTCACTTTGCCCATATCTTAGAGCCATTACAAAAGTTATTAAAGGAAGATAAAGAATTTGTTTGAAAAGAAGAACAAAAGATAGATATAAAAAATCTTTAAAAAATATTAAATTCACCATCTATGCTTGAACAAGTAGATTATTAATGTAGAAGACCAGTAGTTATAATAGTAGATACAAGTCCCATAGCAATTGGATAGACTATTGGACAAGATGATGTAGAGAGGAAAATATTTGCTATAAGGTTTGGACCCAAGATTCTTATAGAGAGGCAAAAGACTTATCCACAAGTTAAAAGAAAGCTTTGTGAAATATTCATCACTTTAAAGGCTCAGAAGAATTATATAATTGAGACAAGTATGGTTTTGAAAATAGATTGTTTCTATTACTTGGAATAATAATTAATTATACTATTTTAGATATTGCCATGCTAAGATAGATAATCTATATAAAAAAAATATTGAATTTATTTTAGTACATATTATTAGTAAAGAAATATTGGTAGTAAATATGTTGTACAGAGCTAGGTCTATCTTTGAAGAAGAGATGATGGTATATAAAAGAAGTGAAGATGAAGAAAAGAAGAGCTATAGAAATTCATTTGCTATTAGTCGAATGGATTTTAGTAATGAGGTTCAAAATTTCTATGAAAGTTTGTATGAAGAAAAATTAAAAGATATTAAAATTTATTTTAACACAATGAAGAAGCAAAAAGAATAGATAGATAAAACCTTCAAAGATATTAGATACCAATCCTATAGATATTTACTTAAAAACAAATTTCTAAGGAAGAGGCAAAAAAGAGGTGACAAATTCTATTGAAGATAGTGGATTTATCATTTCTTGATCAAGTTCATAAAGCCTCAAACATGAACCCTCTTGTTCTTAATATCAAGTGTCTTGCAAATAATCTTCTTGAAGAGTCTTCTAAATTCAATTATGAAAATAACCTCTTATTCTTTGAAGAACGTTTGTTCATTCTTAAAGGACCAACTTGCATGCGTATTCTTCAAACATACCATGACTTCCTTGCAGTCAGATATTTTGGATTCAATAAGACCTTAGAACTTCTGTCTAGAGACTTTTGGTGGCCTAAAATGTAGAAAAATGTTAAGAATTTGTTTCATCATATGATACTTATTCAAGGTCAAAGAATCCTTGACATTGGCCAGATGAACTTCTTCAATCCCTTCCTATTCCAAAACAACTATTGTCATCTATCTCTATAGATTTCATCACACATCTTTCACCATCAAATTCATTTGACACTATCTTCGTAGTTATTGATTGATTGACCAAGATGGCATATTTTATACCTTGCAAGAAGTCAATTATTAGTGAAGAAATGAAAAGTCTCTTTATTAACAATGTCTATTGTTACTACGGGTTGTGAGATGACATTGTGTCGAATCATGGGCCACAATTTGTATTGAGGTTTTGGAAGGGACTTTTCAAATTTCTTAAGATTGACATCAACTTTTCTTTTGTCTTCCACCCTCAAACTGATGGCCAAATGGAATGGATCAATCAAATTCTTGAATAATATTTGAGGTACACCATCAACTATCAATAAGACGATTGGACTTCCTACTTGTTATTGGCAGAGTTTACATATAGCAACATAATCTATGTATCTATGTAGCAAATGTCATTCTACTCAAATTATAGTTATCATCTAAATTTGGATATAATAGAGCCTTCAAAGTCAACAAATCTAGCAGCAGAGGAGTTTACTATGAAGATGGCCACTTTTCAAGCAACCATGAAGATTCACCTAGAAAATGCTCAATAACGTTATAAGCTAGTAGTAGATGACTGGAGGAAGGAACATCCTCCATTTCAAGTTGGTGATAAAGTATGGCTTCTTTGGTGCAATGTAAAAACCAACAAGTCATGTGATAAGTTGGACTACCAAAGGTTGAGACTATTTGTGATTCAAAAACAAATTAATTACATAACTTATTACTTAGAGTTACCTTCATTGATAAAAATTCATCTAGTCTTTCATATTTTACTTTTGGAAAGGTATAAAAATTCGAACATACCATGTTAAAGATAACCACCTTCTATGGTTAAAATCAATGATGATGTTGAATTTGAGATAGAAGAGGAATTAGATTCAAGGATAAGACATGGAAGGCTTAAATATCTGGTCTATTGGTGTGGATATGATATCAACGATCACATGTAGAAATTAGCTGGCAACCTTATAAATACACAAATGAAGGTTTAAAGGTTCTATCAACGACATCCATTCAAACCAAAAGCGACAAAATGAAGAACAGTAGCTTGATAAGATGGCTTTACCATAAAGATTTAGGGAGTTGTCAAAGAAGGATCTTAAGCTTGCTTTATTCTCAAGCTTTATAGAAGCTTCTCAAGAAGCTTTCAAGGACCTAGTATATATAGGAGTCAAGGCTGAGGGGATCCTCAATCTTGACAACTCACTTCTTGTGGTTTAACTAGGACCTTCTTATCTTGAATCTAGTTGTTGTTCTAATGTCTAGCTAATTCCATTTCTTGGTCTTGAATCCTTGTCTTGTATATGGTCCCTAATAATATAGATCTTACCTTTCATGGAACTCAACTTGGTTATAATTTACAACTCGAAACAACTTAAAAATTGACAATGCTTGTTTATAAGTTGGAATAGATTCTTCATTATTTGCATTAAAAAACATGTGACTTTTTAACATCTACAATATCCCAATTGATTGTGAACATGAGTTCTTTTTTGGTCTCAAAATGAGATACAAGGATTTTTTTGAAATTTACATAGTCAAAGAAAGGAATAAAAAATGTTTTAACATTCATTGTCCACTTTTTCTTTTATCTTATGAGATTATGTCTTCGCAATTGAACTTCTTATAGAATAAATATTGTAGTGATAGAACTTAATTAGTGTTTTCATCTTGTAGGTTTAGCATAAGGCCAAACTTTGTCCCCATAGAGGATTTTCAAGAAATTTGTAATTCTTTTACCATGGTAAATTCAACGTACATATCTTGACATAACTGTTGTAACTATAGATTGGTATTCTTCTACACGGATCAAGTCATGCAACCTCTTCCAACCATGTGCAGGAATATTGTTGGTGCCTTAATTTTGGGCATCTTGCTAAGCTTATTCTAGGAAAATTAGGATTTTTTTTCAGGAAAAGCCTTAATTTAAAGAAGCTTGGTGATGTACCTTCAATAAATAATCATCCAACTCTTTCTCCCTTCATCCTCCATCCACTGTGGATGAAGGACAACTCATTGGCTAATGACATGGGAGGCAATTCACACTCGAATACCGAGCTGGCAGTTGAAGATGGCAGGCAAAGGAATGGCCACGTCGCACGTGCAGGAGATATACCTGGAAACGGGGAAGGGAAGACGGGTATGATCAGGAGTAGGAGAGAGCCATGGTAGAGAGTGGGGGAGGGTAGGGAGAGAGACAGAGACAGAGTGAGTGAGTGAAGGGGTAGTGGGGGGGGGGGGGATACTCGAGCAATGTGAATTCCAAGGCTTTGAATAGAATGCGGCACCGCATTGTGATTAATCTGGGTGTGGAATGAAGGAACTAACTGGGTTGGCTGACTGGCTCCCAATTTGTATTGCTTGACTCTCGTCTCCATTCTTCCTTCCTTCCTTCCTTCACTCCCTCCCTCCCCCCTCCCTCCTTGATATCTGTGCTCATTCTGGACTGAGGTTCCGCTTCGCATTCTTTGTTTGTTTCCAGGCCGTCCGTGTCCTGTGTGTGTATCACATGGTCTGTGAGGGAGCGGATACTCTCTACCTGCGTCGCTGCACTCTGGAGTTTGTTTTTGGGATTTGTGGGTGATATGATTATGAGTTCTGCGGGACTTGAGATGTCGGTGGAGGGGTGCTGAAGTTTTGAGGGTATTAGAAGTGGAATTTGGGTATTCGATTCTGGCTTGGAGGAGCTTTGAGGTAAGGAGGTGGGGGCTTGAGAAGCAGGAGGTGGGGGCTTGAGAAGCAGGAGGTGGAGATGGCGGGAGCAGCACAGTTTTTGTCTAATCTCCCGTCCAGGGGCTGCTTCGTACAGCCAGCGACGTCTACTTCGGTGGGTCTTTACTTTCTTTCGTGTTTGGGACTCTTTCGTTGTGGGACTGCTTCACAAGTTCAGTTGCTTGTATTCTCTTTGCAATCGATCTGTTGTGATGTGTTCTATAGTTTGCTTTAGCTATTTATCTCCGCTCTTAAGTGAACTGGATTGTCATGTAAGGGTCTTCTACCCTCGCGATGTGGACTATGTTATAATGCCTATTTCTCAATTAGGGCATGTTGCAGTTTTGACGAGCCATGCCAAATGTTGGAACGCTTTTCGAGAAAGACAAGTCTGATTAATTGGCTTTTAGATGTGATGTGCGTGGTTCCCAGAGCGTTTTAGGTGCAGCTGAATGCCTGTCGGAGAGTACGAGACTTTATCACAAATGTCGTGTGTGAGCTTGAACTTTTCCTTTGAAGTTGGGACGTCTGTGGGGGATGTCTCCCGAGTAACGTTCACAGGAAGCGTTGGAATATAGCCACGTTGTATTGTAGGGTTTTGGTCCAGATGGAAGCCATCAATGTTTAGTAGGAGGCGTAATTTTTGTTGTGAGGTTCTTGAACCCTATTTTGAGCGTTTGAGCGATATTGAGCGGAGATTAGGACGTTCCACTTGCACTAGAGGTTTAGGTCTCAAGTTGGATTTGTTGGCGCCTGGAAATTTGCAAGCAGTTTGGTGGTAAGGTCGGTCAGGATCCTCAATTAGCAACGTCGAATACTGCCAACGCTGAGATCTGTTTACATGCAGTAATTTATTATGTCATATAATTTTACCGAAGTAAACATTGATTTTTCAAGGTTCTGTAGGTGGACGGGTATAGCGTAACCCTTTTTCCCTTCTTTTGGAATGAAACCACTCAGTTATGGGAAAATGACTGTTCGTGTGAGTGCTTGCTCAAATGCGGCTCATGTGGGTCTTAAAGATGACTTACATACTCCTGCAAATTCAAGACAGGTTACATGTGTCGTTGAACGAAAGTGTCTCCTTAGTGATGATAGAGATTTTTTGTTATCCTGCTTCGTGTTGACCTTCGTTGGGTTTTGGCAGGGTCAGTTGACGACCTACATTTGTCAACATGACACCTCTCCTCCTGGTTAGTTGAGTTCTGCTTCTTCATACGCAATATGTAGGATGTATACTATATACCTTTTATGACTTCTAAAACTTCATTTGGTACATCGTAGGAGTCACGCAGGTCAAACTTGGCCTGTATAATGTTTTGTGGTGAGTACTTTGTTGTCAGGGAGTACATGCTGATGAATCGAAATGTCTTTCTCCATCAGATGAACAATTAATTAAGACAGACTCCACAAACATTCTTATTCGAGCTCTGACTCTGGGAAAGAAAAAGGGAAAAGGTGAACCGAAATCAGCTACAAAAGACAATAAGGGCAAGGTGCCCGCGACTGAAGAAAGCAAGGGGAAAAGGTGTTCTCTTTTCACTGCTTTTGATGCTTGTTCACCTCTTCTAATTCGCTCCTCGAGTATATTGAAAGGAGGGAAGTTGAGGAGTTTGCCTTTCGTATTTTTCGTGAGATTTATCCACTTATGAGACGGAAATTTTCCATTTCGAGGAGGCTCATGGAATGCGCTGTAATGTGGAAGCAACATTGATTGCGCAATAGTCACCCAATTATTTTTTATCTTTTGTACTTGAAATTCACATTATTGATTATATTTTTTTGTGATACAGACCAGCAGAACGGTTACCTGAAGAGAAACCAATTTTAAAGAGGGCAAATGTTGGCGGTGCTAGTGCACCGGGTAAGTAGGGTGTGGATTGCTCGTGGTGTTAAGTACAAGCTGTTTTTATATTATCTTTTTAAGAATCTTGTGTTGATGTCTTGCAATTTTGCGCTCACGTTCAGTTCATTGGTCTGTTGATCCAGAAGGCGGAACTAGTCGGTATGCTGAAAAGGACCTTCAAACTCTTACTGTGCAGAAGCTGAAGTCTATGCTCAAAGAGAAAGGGCTTCCTTTAAAGGGTCTTAAGGTATTGTTCAATGTAGTAGCCTACGGCTGATGGATGCAGTATGTAACGACAATGTAGGGAAGTAATGTAGATTGCATTTTGCTAATAATAATATCTGTGTTTTAAATTGTTTTGAAATTTTCTTTTCCATGATGGTTGCCATGATTGATGTTTATCGATGTGCTTATTTTACAGGATGAATTGATTGCTCGATTGTTGAACCAGAAGCGATGACAATGAACAATTAAGAAACAAGTATGACCACAGTTTGAGATAAAGCTACACTCAAATTTGAGTGCCCCTATTTGCTGCTGTGTTTCCGTGAGTGCCGCCTCCTGGATGCGCCAATCATTTTGATATTTGCTCGATGTTGACTTTTGGTGCCATGAGACTGGTATCTAGTAGAGGTTAACGAGTCTATTCACAAGCCTTGAACGCAGGTGCAGATGTGGCATTAACACATTCTATTATTGGTTTGCCAAGACAGTGTTCATTTGAGGATGCTTCATGGAGGAACTTTAGACTTGTGCGTATTTATTCAGGGTTTTGATGAAGAATAATGTACTTAATAGAAGTTTGCCCTCTACAAAGTAGGGAACGGCTGCAGCATTTTTACTGTCATTCTATGACATAAAAAAAATGGTTGGTACGTGTGAATAGAGAAATTTGGGTTGTTTTTGAATCCTGTTCATTCATGTCAAATTCATGATTGTAAAACCTGTATATATTCAGATTCATAGTTGACACCAGATTTGAATGAAATCAAATAATTTAACTTAATTCATACTTCATCCTAGTAAGTATCAATTGTTCATGCACAATGTTTAAACAAGTTGTAGCAGGAGGTTTTATTATGTGATTTCCATCACAGGTGATATATAACACCACTTTTTCATCTTCATACTAATTTGAAGGCATTTTGCACAGTAAGAGTTGGTAGAACAAGAGAACAAAGCAAATAATCTACTTTTAAGAAATCTATGTGGCTAAATAAGAAGCAAGTGGATTTTTTGAAAAAAAGTATGAGAAAACAATGTTGGTTAGGTGGTTCTAAATCAATGATGGAAAATTATCTCAACTACAATAAATAGTTTCTAAACTTGTTTCCATATATATATATATGTACTATGAATCCATACAAAAATAAGAAATGTAGTATATTAAGATAGGATTACTAGAGAAACATTCATAAATTAGTAGTGACATTGGTAAAATATTTTATTTGATATTCAGTAGCTAACAAAAAAAACAATGTAGAGGTTTTCTAAGAAAATCATGAGGCTTGTGGTACAAGTGTTAAGGTTGTGGAACACTTCTATAGTAACTTATTAGATTTAAAAACAAGTTATAAAAAAGGTTTTCATAGCTACATAGTAGATTCTAACCTTTATTTGAGAAATTTCTACAATGTTTTATGAAGAAATATTATGCATCTAATTTATTTATATTTATTTGTATTTTCTTAATAATGTTAATATTTAGATTATTGTTTTCTTGACTACAAAAAAATCCACAATAAATGGTGAGATTCAAATCTATTTTATAACTCGACAAAATTTAAAATATTTAAGATTTTATTTGTGTTTGAACAAAGGTGATAAATAATTTGTTTAAGCTATTGATGATATCTAATATTCAGTCATAAATATCTCCCAATTAATTAATCATTGTTAAAAACTTCAAAACTATATTCAAATAAGTAGTAGTAGATCTAATATACTTTAACAAAAAAAGAATTCTACCAAAACTTATGTTTTTTTCTTATCTGTGATGGTTTTGTTTTACTGCATTTTTAATGGAATCATCATCTCTAGAAAGTGACATGGATTTCTTTGCACGAGTAAATCTAACATGTTAAATATTGGGACCATGACTCTTTCTACTTATGCATCATTACATGGACCACTTGAGAACTAATTTGACAATTGATGTCAAGTACTTGCAAATAGCCTATTATTTTTCAAATGACAACACATAGATGCATTTTTTGGAGGCGCATTTTGTTCTATGCAAGTTGCCATATTGTTTGTTTTGCAAAGTTATGTTATAGTCTTTAATATGTTAATGACAAATTCAACATACATTGCTTTACTTTAAATCAATCATATTATTTATATCCATTTGGAATAGAGCTATTGCTGTCACAGACATATGCATGTAAGCTAATAATTACATATATAAATAGATAGAAATAATTAAAAGTAAGTAAAAATAAGTTAATTCTATAATATTTGTTATGGAAGCTTCTTAAAAGCTTTATAGACGCTGCATTGACTTTATAGGTGTCTTTAATTGACTTTTTGGATTAGAAACGTGGTCAATAAGTTGGCTATGTGCTACGCATATTAGCTAGGAGACCAAATTAATTATGTGGCCCACACGTTGTCGTAATACGTGAAGTCTTGCTTGAGAATGCTCCAGGCACCTGGTTGTGGAAGGTAGAATAGAAATTGCAACAACAAAATTCTAACTCTAATAGAAAACTAATAATGCTAAATAAGCTTTAATCAAATTCAGAGAAACTTCAAAGGAATTCCAAAGAAACAATAAGAAATCTTTAAAAAACATTAGAATGATTACAAACATATCTCAAATATATCTCAATTCAATCTTAATTTAATCTTAGTTGAAATCTTACTTCATTCAAACTTTAGGCCAAAAACTAATTAAATTTTATATCCTAAATAAAATTAGATAAAATCCTAATTCTTAAATCAAATCCTAATCATATCCTAAATCCTAAATCAAACCCTAATCCTTAATCAAATCCTAACCAAATCCTAATCCTAATCCTAAACTCTAAACCAAATCTTAATCAAATCCTAATCAAATCTTAAACCCTAAACCAAATCCTAATCCTAAATCAAACCTTAACCAAACCCTAATTCTAGTCTTAAATCCTAAACCAAACCCTAATCAAATCCTAAATTCTAAACCAAATCCTAATCAAATCCTAATCAAATCCTAAATCCTAAACCAAACCCTAACCAAACCCTAAATGAAATCCTAACCAAATTCTAAATCCTAAGCCAAATCTTAACCAAACCCTAGTAATATTCATAACACATTCAAACCTCAATAACTAATGAATGAACCGTTGATCTTAATTCAAATTTTACATAATTTTTTAAAACTAAGTTGAAAACAAGCTCAAAATTTTTCAAAAGGATCGGAATTACCAAGTAGACGATAACCTCAAAAATGTGCTTGAGTATTGGCCAACCTCCTTCTCCAACCTTGATGCCAATCTCCCAAAGCCAATATCTCTCTTTTTCACTGTTCGATTCATCTCAAAATTCTCAAAAACATAGAAAAACAAGTCTAATATTCTTTCACATAAATTTAACTCCAATCCAATGAGTAGATTGCATGAAATCTTAAAAACCCTCACTAGACCTAAAATTCTACTTTCTGAGATCTTGACTCACTTAATCCTCAATAATCCTCAATTCAACCGTTAGATCAAGCTCAAATTCATAATACATATTAAACACAACTATTATCATAAAGCCACAAAATTTCACTTGTAGATCTATTATAAAACTCTTGAAATCACTCAAAACATAAATCCTATTTTATTTCATAAAATCCAAGTCATCCAAAATAAACCTTGAATTTGCAAAGCTCTTACAAAGTTAATATAGATCCAAATCACCAAAAACCAATGCTCATAGAAACCCTATCCAATCTTCTATCAAACCTCTTTCTTTGATCTTCCAAAGAGTCCTGCACTCATCGTCAAAACTCGATTTTGTGCCTTAGGGTCTGATTTCAACCCTAGTTCATAACCGGCCCTCTTTGGATATCAAAATCTAGTTATTCTAAGTAATTTTTACTAGAATTTATTCTTAACTTTCTTTTTAAAATATCTATATCATTTATTTTTCCAATCTAACTTATTTTGCCTTATTTTTGGTGCTACAAAGTAAGTAGAAGCTATTTTTTCTAAAAGGACAGCATTACTACTAAAAGTTTTACTACCTTCCTATCTTTTATCCATATTTTTCTACTTTTTCTTTTAACTTGGCTTTTCTATAATAAGATCCATATTATGATCTTTCACCATATAGTCATGTTACAATAGGACAACGTAGAAAAACTTGCCTTGTAAGTCATGGCATCTATCCTACAAAGTCAATACATATTGGAAGTCTTGTAGAACACCGCCATGTAGCCCCTAATTAGATAGTATATATAGAGACAAGAGTGAAGCCCTCTTCACTCTTATCAATTCTTTTCTTGCTTCTAGTTTAGTTTCAAGGGTCTCTAGTTTTCTTGTCTTTTGGCAATAGCCATTCCAGTATCTTTCTTAATATACATATTGAGTTTTTTCTATTTTGTCATCTTTCTTTGAAAAAAGTCTCACTTATTTATTTATCTTTATCAAGTTCTTGTCCTTGACAAATTGACAAGAGTACACTTATAATATCAGAGATTTGTCTAATCTAGATTAAGAATGGAATATTTAGTTTTCTTGATAAGACATAAGCGTATTAGAAGTTATGGAGTACTCTCTTCTAAATTGATATCGTCCTTAATAATTTCTTTGTTTTCAAGTCCTTTCTTATACTTTTCTTGAGTGATGTTAAATATTTTTTTTTTAAGTATTATCATAGCAGAACTTGTTGAAATGAAGAAAGCAATGGCATAAATGTAAGAGTAATTGAGGGATTTAATGCTTGTAATGCATCAATTCAATTTACCACCACAAGAGCAACAAAATTGGCAGGAAGTGAAGATATAGAAATGATTGGAACTACTTCAACATCTGTACTAAATCATGTGCATTCTTTTATGGTGGAATGCCCTTTCAATGTTAGAGCACCTAGAATTACCCTACCCAAGAAGTTTGATGGTACCAAATCAAAGTTTAGAAGATTTATTACTTAAGTACAACTTGTGATTGAACTTCAATCCTAAATCTATCCAATTCTAAGATTACAAGTTAGATTCATTGGTACGCTGTCGTATTACATGCTTTCCTGCTCGAGAACGCGCCAGGCGTCTGGTTGTAGAAGGTAGTATGGAGATTCGCCAATAGTCAAGCAGTCTATCAGTTTTTGACTGCTGGAATATAAACGACTGCAAGAATACACCGTAAATCTATATGGATGCCCTTCGACTGCTTGTCGAAGTCCTTTTTGCCCCAGTCGGTAGGTCTCTAGACATTACAGAGAACCCCGAACAACCCAATCTGCTAATCTCCGATACCGCTTTGTACTTACGATCTTGTATCCACTGACTGTCTTGTTAGATTAATCCCAATAAATTTCATTCATTTCGCATACTCAATCCTATAGACACCTTTTTAATTCTTCAATCGCAGACGTAACTCGATTTCACAAAACAGTCAAGAGTAATCAAACCCACTTCATTAAAAAATCCCGATTCACCATTACAACACTGACTTCAGCAACGATTGCCTCAGTCTTCCCAAAACCCTATGAAGAAGAAAAACCCAATTCTCCGTCTTTTCTTCCCCGACCCGAAGCATGAAGCTCCTCTCCAATCTCCTTGATCTTCAAAAAACCTCCCCAAAAACTTCTTCTCCCCCTAACCTTATCCTCTGAATTTCTTCAATCTTCCGTCTTGGATCCGAAATTGGCTCCCACCGTCAGAGCTTAGATCCGAAATTGGCTCCCACCGTCAGAGCTTTCTCCTCCATTTTTACCTTTAAGAGATCCATTTACCAAAAACAACGTTCCCTAAAACAGCACAGAGAATAGGATAGCCTGAAACAGAATCGAAACCCCGTACTCGGGTCCACATTGGGTTGCCCGGCCAATTCAGGTCTCATATTGGGTAAGATGCCCGTAAAAAGTTTTGAATTTTTCCGTAATTGGATCAAATTGGTCCTTCGCGTCAGATTGGGTGAGGCCCGTAGTAAGACCTGGATTTTTGTGTAATTAGACTTCATTGGGTTGCCCAACCAATGCAGGTCTCATATTGGGTAAGATGCCCGTAGTAACCTGGATGTTCCCGTAATTAGATCAAATTGGTCCTTCGCGTCAGACTGGCTGAGGCCCGTAGTAAGACCTGGATTTTTTCATAATTAGACTGCATTGGGTTGCTTGACCAATGCAAGTCTCATATTGGGTAAGAGGACCCGGATTGGATTCTTGAAATTGGCTCTTCGAACCAGGCTCACCCGTCGATAAAATTCGTCTTTTTTCTTCCTGCTGACTCCCGTTATTGGAATCGAATGGAGCATTTCAGTATGCCCCGGCTGACTGTAACGAGGTGACTGAACCTGGCCACTCAGTATTTGTACTGGAGTTGGTCGTTGCTCCCAATATTCGAGGTAATTGAACATTAATAAAAGTCCCCTTTTCTTTATATTTTCATGGTATACTCATGTTACAACACGACATCCACCCCCTCTGAACTTGTGCATCCTCCGGTATGCACCAATTTATCCAATTGCTGTTTGATTCAGAATATATCCACTACGTCTTTGTCTTGTTCGTCTTCGTCACCTTCATTATCCAAATCACTTTCATCTTCTTGCTGCGGAATTTCTATACCTTCATTAAGGTCTTCCATATTCATCTCCGCGTGTCTTCGTTTAAATATTTTTACTCGCTTCCCTGCAATTGGTATTTTCAATTTTGTAACATCTAACTCCCGTAATGAGTTAGTCGCATTATCATGAACAGTTGTTACTACATATGGTCCAAACCAATATTTTGAAAATTTCCGCAAAGTACTATGTTGATTATCCAGACTATTGTTATAAACAAGTACCTAGTCACCTTCCTCGATTGCTTTTGGTCTCAATCGGTGTTGCTTATCGAATCGCGCCTTGTTTTATAACCTTGCTCTTTTTAACCTTTCAAATGCTATTTGCACATCTTCCGTTCTTTGCTCCAATTGTCGAATCCCAATAGCCAGAAGTTCTTCTCTTGTCAATCCATCTTCCCATGATAGCATACTCCAAGTAAGTACCTTTTCTTCAATCGGCATAATTGGTTTTTGACCTGTCATAAGTTCTACTGGCATATATCCTGTCACCGAACTATGTGTTGTTCGATCAGCCCATAATGCAAATGACAAAAGCCGTGGCCACTCTTTAACTTTCCCATTACAAGCTTTAACTAATGCTTTCACAATTGGTGGGTGACTGCGTTCGCTTTTTGCATTCCCTTCTGGATTATAAGCAGTAGTCAGTGATAGTTTAACTCCACATCTTTCAAAGAACTTACGAGCTTCTTGTGCATTTAATTCTCCACGATCTGCAATGATTTTTCCTACGCATCTGTAGCGGCAAATGACATCTTCAAGCAAAAACCTACAAATCCCCTCTGTAGATTTTGTCCTCAATGCTCTTCCTTCTACTTGATTTGATAAATCTTCACGAGCTAAAACCAAATATCTCATCTACCATAACCCAACCGGCATAATAACCAAATCAACAACCCATTTAAAATGAATAGCCAGAGGATACGTAGGATGAGGACCATCTCGATGTCGGATATTAGAATACGATTGACAGATTTCACATGACTCTACAAATGAGAGCACATCTCGATACATATTTTTCCACCAATATCGTTCCTTGAGTTTAGCAAAAGTAGCCCAGATTCCTCTATGCCCTGCCCATAAACTGTCATGAAACTCTTTCAATAATGTTAGTTTTTCTTCTTTTTTGCCTATCACTCGTTGTGGCATCCCAATTCCTTTCTTCGGTCTCTTCCATAAGAATCCATCTCGAAGCAAAAATCCATATGCTTTTTTTCTTATTTGTTTGAATTTTTCTGTAGACCAATTCCCCTGCTTAGTCAAGGTATTCAAGTAATGACCAATATCCAATAATTCTCCTTCATAAGATTCTTCAAGAAATAGCTTGTCTTCTCTGTTGAGATTTGATATTGAATAGAATTTCAATCCGACGTCATCAATGTCTTCAACCATTTTGTCCTCCCTCTCGTATCTTGCTCGAGATAGCATGTCTGCTACTAAATTGTCTTTCCCAGTAATATGCTTAAATTCTGGATTTAGTGACTTAATATAAGCAATCCATCTCAACATTGCAATATCTGGCATTGAACAGTTAATAATCATTCCAAGCAATGGCAAGCAATCTGTTTCTATTACTACTATTGCCCCAATCAAATATTCCTTTTCAGCTTTCATAGCCGAAACGACTCCCCAAAGTTCTCTTTTGACTTGCGAATATGCATGCTGACGAATACTTAAAACTTTAGCCCCAAATCGAACTACAAATCTATTCCCACTGGAATCATCTTGACCCACAGTCCATCCAATGGCAATTGGACTAGTGTCCACAGTAAGAATCACTGGTCTATTGCACTTATAATCAACCTTCCTCAATATTGGAGGTGACATCAATAATTTCTTCAATCTTTGCATTGCCTGAATATGTCTTTTTTCCCATTTAAATTGGTAACCCTTGCGTAACAGTTTATATAATGGATCCGCTATGTGAGTAAAATGAGGGACCCAGATTCGATAAAATACACATGCACCCAAAAATTACGAACCTCTGTTAAAGAATCACAATCCTCTTTCATCCTTCCAATTGCATCAAGTTTAATCAGATCTGGTTTTCTTCCGTAAGATCCACATAAATGTCCAACAATTACAACCTCTCGTACTCCAAATACGGACTTCATACCCGATAATGTAAGATGAACTTCTCCAAGCCGAGTTAAAATCTTTTCACAATCTTGTATATGATCAACAACATATTTGCGACACCTCCTCGTATCTAAAGTTTCATCCTTGTCTCCTTCTCTGCACCCTTTTATAGGAACATCATCCAGAAAAGGCATAGTCTTTTCCGGAATAAAATCTCTCAATACCTTATTCATCCCATTCATCATATGCGCAACTGAGTTGGTCGCGCCTTGAGGAAGAGTGCACATTCTAACCAATCCAAGTAGTGTCCTCATTTTTGTCATATCTCTACTTCCTTCGACAAGTTGAAATTGATCATAACCTAAATACAAGTCACCCATTGAATAGATCGCCCTTACAGCAAACGCCTTAGCAAATTCATCCACAATAGGTCCAATTCCTGCATTCCTGACAGTTACAGCATTCACCGGTTGCATATCTTGAATAAACCGTAGTGACCCATTCTTCTTAGGTACCATAAACCATTGACTAGAATACGGTGCAAATGAAGGTTCCAATATTTTCATCTTTATCTTTTCTTTTAATAGTTCAACCAATTTAGGTAAATGTGTCCTCGGTACTGGAATCAGTCTTAGATTACAAGATACATGTAGTACAGTGAAGATAACCATAGGTGTTAGAATATTTGGATCCACACACCCAATTTCATGAGACTCGAAGGCAAACGATCTACCTTGTTTAGCCAACATCTTTTTGAAGCAAGTAATTTCCTCCGGTAATAAAGAACCATCAGAACCAATCTTCAATTCTTCAAAAGTCTCTTTAGTAAACTGATGTCCAATACTCATTGGATCACTTAAACTTACTTCTTTTGATGCTTCTCTCATTTGTTCTTTAGAATCTTCTGGTAATGGTCCGACAATAGGCTTTACCTTCTTATCTGTCGTTTTATATCTCGTCTCTACTGTGACTTCTGGTGCTTGAAAAGATTCCAGTACGGTATAAACCTCTCTTGAATGAATCTCAACAATCTTATCATTATCCCCTAACCCAATAGATGTAATCAATTCCAATGAATCTTCCAATCCATTTTCTTCATAAACACCTAAAATCCTCTCATCATCTTGCAATGTACCTAACTTGCGTAATTGTCCTTCAATATCATATAATCTTTTTCTTTCTTTTCTTTTAAAATCATCAACTTTCTTATACATAATATTTCCATTCTCCAATATACCAATAAAACTCACATCAAAGGTACCTTCATCTCGCGAGAGTACCTTCTCTTTTGTACCTCCATAATCTCGCTTTACAGTGGTACCTCCCCAAAATCCTTAAATCCTTCAACAATCTTTGGCAATGGTTTCTCCCTCAATCTATCTCGATTCCGTTCATGGTTAGGAGGTACTGTTAGAAATTGTTCAGCTTTCCTCCCATCTTTGCTCCATACCCTTGTATAAGCAGAACCATCGTCAAGTACTTTTGTTTCCTTCCGTGTTGCCGTAATATAAGGTTGTCCTAAAATCAACGGATAAGACGTTGTATCTTAAACAAAGAAATGTTGCTCCGTCGCAACATCCCCAATCCAAATTTTGACATTTGGACAAGCTCCATATAATTCGCCCCGTGTGTTATTAGCTGCTCGAATTGCCCATCCATGTTCCATATCAATTGGCCATTTTTGCTTCTTATAAAGATCTTTAGACATGAGATTTATTTCAGAACCATGGTCGACTAAAGCAACAATTGGTTCTTCTATATCTCCTACTTTCACTAATACCTCAGTAGTTGCCCTTGCCCAATGCTTTCGAGTATAATGGCTCAAAGTTTTCATTTCTTTGACACTAGAATCTTTGAAACATACTCGTTGATTATACCCATTCTTTTCATTTGTTGGTTGCTTGTAACCAATATCAACCTCTTCTTCATCTTTATATATTCTTCCCTCAATAGCATGACTCATTCCAGTTTCGCTCATTAATTGCCTCTTTCACTTAATGTTGTCAATGATGACATCATGAAACTCCTTCTTTGCAATTCCCAAGACTTCTTTCAATGTGAATTCCACCTTAGCATTTAATATACGTTCTTCCAACACCCCTTTCAAATTTGTTGCCGCTTCAATGTCAGAAAGTAGCTTATAAGCAATTGATTTGCTTTTGCCTTTTGTCTCCTTTGTTTTTTCTCCCAATGATGCTGAGGTATCCCTTACAGGCAATTCTTGTGAAGCTGCCTCTCGAGCCTTGTCTCCTCGAGTTTGCCTCTTAGAAGAATTTCCTTCTCTAGTATCATCAAAATTTCCTCGTCTCTTTTCTTCCATCAAAGCTTCATGTTGGCTCTTAGCAATATATGCATGAACTAAAAGAGACTCAACAGGATCCTTCCAATCTGTTCTACCTCGTATTGTAGCTGCAGTTCTCAATAACGCTTCTCGAGGTAATTTCCCTTCTTGCATTGTAGAAACGGCAGAAGCCCAAAACTCACTAGTTTCCATATTTCCACCAAGGTCATCATCTACTCTAGCACCATAACTTGTACTTTCTCGTGCTGCTATTTCATGCTCTTTTAGATAATCTTGAACTAATGCTCTCATTCTTCCCTTACCAAAATTGGTTTGAAGAAGATCCTCTCTATTTTTCAATGCTATCTTTCCATCTTTCCAGCAAATAATTCTCTGCCGTATCATATTATTAAATTCATTGCAATCTTTTCTAGTGTGTGAAGCATCATCACACCAAATGCATCTTTGTACATATCCTTGTTTTGAAACATTCTTCGAATTCTTTGTAGAAGTATTCTCTTCAAGTCTTGCCAATTTGATTTGAAGATCTTGCATTCCTTGTATAATTTCTTCCATTCCCATATCTGCTTTCTTTGATAAGGATGTCAAAGGTTGAACTGTAGGCATTGTTGGTGGTGTTGTATGTACTGGAGCTTTGGGTGCTTTTACTGTTTTCTGAATATTGCTTCTATCCTTCTTCCTTTCTTTTTTTGTAAACAACCCCACCGCATCTTCAACGTTCTTCCACTTCGTTGTCAATCCTTCATCTTCTTCTTTGTCTTCAAGAAGGAGTTCTAATTTCTCTTACAATTCACCATCAGCAGCTTGAAGAAATAGATCAACTTTGTTCGGCTCTAATGTCAATTTTTCTACCTTCGACAATTGAGAGTACTGCCTCTCAAATTCTCTTAGTAGCTCTATTGCTTGCAAATTCTTATTGAGCCATTCAATCCATTCCAGAAACAGCTTCTTAGTAACGCGATCAGCATCTTCCAAGAAATATTTGTCTTTCAATGCATGTGAAAAAATCTCCCATGAATTCCCATAATGATCCGTAATCGATGTAATGTGGTCTCTTATCTCATGTATCATGGCAAGTCCAAATAGTTCAACCAATTCTTCTGAGAAATCCGATTTAATTCCATTTCACGAACATAACATCTTAAATACCTTGAAATATTCTTCCTATCAAATTGATCAATTTTATTGACCACTGCTTGCAATGCTTTGGTTGCCAAAGCTTCCTTTTGATCATTGCTTTACTGTTGCTACATTGATAATGAGAAGGCTTGAAACATACTAGCAATAAACGGATCCATGTGCATACCTTGTTCTTTAGAAGAATCCCCACCAGAAACTCCTCCCAAAAATCCTTCAAAATTTTTATTTTCATTTTTCATAAAATAAAGATAAAATCAACCGAAATCTAATACCTTTCACTTCAAGCTTTCACGTCGGGTTCACCACTTTTGTTGTATTACGTGCTTTCTTGCTCGAGAACGCGCCGGACGTCTGGCTGTAGAAAGTAGTATGGAGATTCGCCAATAGTCAAGCAGTCTATCAGCTTTTGATTGCTGGAATATAAACGACTGCAAGAATACACCGTAAATCTATACGGATGCCCTTCGACTGCTTGTCGAAGTTCTTTTTGTCCCAGCCGGTAGGTCTCTAGACGTTACAGAGAACCCCGAACAACCCAATCTACTAATCTCCGATACCGCTTTGTACTTACGATCTTGTATCCACTGACTGTCTTGTTAGATTAATCCCAATAAATTTCATTCACTCCGCATACTCAATCCTATAGACACCTTTTTAATTCTTCAATCACAGACGTAACTTGATTTCACAAAACAGTCAAGAGTAATGAAACCCACTTCATTAAAAAATCCCGATTCACCATTACAACACTGACTTCAGCAACGATTGCCTCAGTCTTCCCAAAACCCTATGAAGAAGAAAAACCCAATTCTCCGTCTTTTCTTCTCCGACCCGAAGCATGAAGCTCCTCTCCAGTCCCCTTGATCTTCAAAAAACCTCCCCAAAAACTTCTTCTCCCCCTAACCTTATCCTCTGAATTTCTTCAATCTTCTGTCTTGGATCCGGAATTGGCTCCCACCGTCAGAGCTTAGATCCAAAATTGGCTCCCGCCGTCTGAGCTTTCTCCTCCGTTTTTACCTTTAAGAGATCCATTTACCAAAAACAACGTTCCCTGAAATAGCACAGAGAATAGGACAGCCTGAAATAGAATCGAAACCCCGTACTCGGGTCCACATTGAGTCGCCCGACCAATTCAGGTCTCATATTGGGTAAGATGCCCATAGTAAGACGTGGATTTTCCCGTAATTAGACTGCATTGGATTGCCCGACCAATTCAGGTCTCATATTGGGTAAGATGTCCATAAAAAGACTTGGATTTTTCCGTAATTGAATCAAATTGGTCCTTCGCGTCAGATTGGGTGAGGCCCGTAGTAAGACTTGGATTTTTTCGTAATTAGACTGCATTGGGTTGCCCGACCAATGCAGGTCTCATATTGGGTAAGATGCCCGTAGTAACCTGGATGTTCTCGTAATTGGATCAAATTGGTCCTTCACGTCAGACTGGCTGAGGCCCGTAGTAAGACCTGGATTTTTCCGTAATTAGACTGCATTGAGTTGCCCGACCAATGCAGGTCTCATATTGGGTAAGAGGACCCGGATTGGATTCTTGAAATTGGATCCAATTGGCTCTTCGAACCAGGCTCACCCGTCGATAAAATTCGTCCTTTTTCTTCTTGCTGACTCCCCTTATTGGAATCGAATGGAGCATTTCAGTATGCCCCGGCTGACTGTAACAGGGTGACTGAACCTGGCCACTCAATATTTGCACTGGAGTTGGTCGTTGCTTCCAATATTTGAGGTAACTGAACATTAACAAAAGTCTCATTTCTTTATATTTTCACGGTATACTCGTGTTACAACACGACAATGCTTCTTTCAAGTTTAGTATTATCATAGTTTTTATCTTTTCTTAAATGACGAGATCTAATATTGGATAATTTAGAGACTTTTTTGGCAGAGTTTGGATCCATGTATGGTAAACATGATGCAATTTGTGATACAATCAACAACATCCGTATTTTGTGATAAGGCAATCGATCGATGAGGTTGCACCTATCAGCCAATTTCTCTACGGATTACAATATGGGGTAAAAAAATTAATGCTTAAATTACCTGATCCCCAAACATTAAGTCAAGCAATTGACTTTGTTGTGAAGTGTGACAATTGTCTTTTTAAATTTTGATCTAAGAATTATATAAGTGGACGTCAACATTATTATAATTCAATGGCAATACCAACATCTCTTCAACACATACATTCGAAAATATAGGATATGCAAAATGATGTGGTACGTTTCAAACCTCTTACTGAGCAAAAAAAGACTCATCGCTGTTACAAAGGATTGTGCTTATATTATAGAGAACCTAAGCACACTGCTCAACATTGTCCAAAGAAGTGATGCAACTACAAAATGAGGAGTACAACTATCAAAGAAGATAGCATGTTGGAAAACAAGTTTATCCAGCTACAAAAGAGACCATGCGGTTGGAACCTTGTACAATACTTAGTGAAGGTTCTATTCACTTCTTAGAACCTTCTCCATATTTTATGATAAATGTTATTGTAGGGCCTTAATATTACAAAGCCTCTGCTTTGTTAGATTCAAGAGCCTTAGCATGTTTTTTAGATGAAGAATTTGATAAAAGACATTGCATACTTTTAGTGAAGAAAACTAAACTTGTTCACGTAGAAGTCATAGATGATCGTTTGTTGTCTTCAAGAGATGTTATTCATGAAGTCTTTCCTATAGAAATAGCAACTAATGGTCATAGTAGCTTTGTAATATTTAATATCATTAAATCTCCATCTAATCCAATCATTTTAGATTTATGATGGCTAAAAAATATAATCCTAAAATAGAGTAGATTTCAGGTAGTTTTGATTTTTTTGAAAGTATAACTAAGAGTGTAGTTAATCAAGTAGAAAGTCATAAGTCTAGTACAATTAAACATGTATTTGTAGATGCAAGAGCTTTCTTGGATGCTGCAAAAGAAGGATCACCTTGTGTCATTTATGCCGCACCTGTTTCTACTGGTGGAAAGACTTCAAGTGGCATTCCAAGCCAATATCAAGATTTTCAAGATGTATTTGAGAAGAAGAATGCAGATAGTCTTCCGTAACACCATTCCTATGATTGCTCAATTGATCTTCAAGAAGGAGCACAACCCTCATTTAGATTAATCTATAATTTATCACAAAATGAGTTGACTGAAGTTAAGGAGTATATTGAAGAGAATCTAGCCAAAAACTTCATATGCCATTTCAAATCTCGAGTAGGAGCTCCAATTTTATATGTGAAGAAAAAAGATAGATCATTATGAATGTATGTCGATTATTAAGGATTCAATAAAATTACCATCAAGAATAAGTACTTTCTACATTTAATGTCTGGACTCCTTGGTCAATTGAATCAAGCTAAAATCTATATAAAAATATATCTATGAGGAACATACAATCTAATACGTATCAAAAAAGGAGATGAATGGAAGATTGTATTTCGAACAAAATATGGATATTTTGAATACTATGTCATGTCATTTGGACTTATAAATGTACCAGTACTATTCCAACATCTAATGAATGATGTCTTTCAAGAGTTTTTAGATGATTTTGTTGTTTATTACCTAGACGACATCTTAATCTATTCTAAGAACTCAGAAGAACATGAACTTCATGTTCGTCGAGTGTTACAAAAATTAAGAGATGCAGAACTCTATATCAACATAGAAAAATATGTATTTTATACTATTCAAGTCAACTTCTTATGATACATCAATTCATTTGATGGACTTATGATGGATCCTAAGAAAGTTCAAACTATTATAGATTAGAAGATCCCAAAAATGGTAAGAAATGTCTAATGCTTTTTAGGATTTGTCAACTACTATAGGATCTTCATCAAAGACTTCTCTCAAATTGCAGCTTCACTTCCACGTTTGACTTGTAAAGACAAACTTCAATGGAATGAAGAAGGGGAAGTAGCATTTGAAGTTTTGAAGATAACCTTTGTTTTTGCACCAATCTTGTATTGCGTCTATTTTTTAAGCCATTTTTTATGGAAACAAATCCATCAAAATTTTCTTTGAATATCATATTGTCACAAATAGGAATAGATGATAAACTTCATCTAATATCTTTTTATCCTAGAAAATATTTAGCAGACAAGATCAACTATGAGATCCACGACAAAGAACTTCTTGCAATCATGGATTTATTTCAAGAATAGTGCCATTATGTAGAAGGTGCTCCTAGTCTAGTCACCATCTTTACAGATCATAAGAATCTTGAATATTTTATATCAACACGTATTTTGAATCATTGCTAAGCCTATTGGAGTATATTTTTGTCAAGATTCAAATTCAATATCATTTATTGACCAAAAAAATAACAAGATTTGTCACATGTATTCTCTAGACAATCTTATCTTGTATCAAAGGAAGGAGATGCTGCTTTCGATGAATAATAGATAATTCTCTTGAAGCCAAAGCATCTTCATCTTCAAGCAATGAAATCAATACTAACCGTTGATTCAACTTTCATTAAATAAGTTCAGTCAAGTATGTCTTCTGATACTCTTATTTGTGATATTAAGGAAAATCCTTCAAAGTCTCATGATACTTCCAAGTTTGAATATAAGAACAATCTACTATATTTTAAAGAATGCCTATATGTTCTAGAAGGTGAAGCTCGATTACGTGTTCTTTAAGCTCGTCATGATTTTCCAGTAGTATGATATTTTGGATACAATAAAACTTTGGAATTAATATCCTGGGACTTTTGGTGGCCACAAATGTGGAAAGCAGTCAAAGATTTTGTACAATCTTGTGATGTTTGCTCAAGATCAAAAACTCCTCGTCATCGACCTTACAAACTTCTTTAGCCATTATCCATTCCAAAACAACCATGGTCTTTTGTTTCTATGGATTTTATGAGGGATCTTCTAATCTCAGGTTCTTATGACTCTATATTCGTGATAGTAGATAGTTTTATCAAGATAATACATTTTGTATTATGTATAAAATCCATCACACGTGAAGAAACAGCTAAGCTCTTTTTTGACAATATCTATCGCTATCATGGATTATTCAAGGATATTATATTAGATAGGAGAACTCAGTTTGTAATAAGATTTTGAGAGACTCTTTTCAAGATTCTAAAATTAGATATAAAACTATCTTTGATATTCCATCCTCAAACTGATGGACAAATGGAGCATGTTCATCAAGTTTTGGACCAATATTTAAGATGTATCATCATCTACCAACAAGATGATTGGACAACTCTTTTGCCATTGGCAAAGTTTGTTTATAATAACATGGTACATTCTTCTACAAAACAAATACCTTTCTTTACTAATTATGGTTATCATCCATGATTTGATACTTTTGACTTTTCAAAAGTTGATAATCTTGTGACAAAAGATTTGGCAAATCATTTGTTAGAGCTACATCCAACAATAAAGGTGCAGTTAAAAGAAGCTTAAGAACAATAGAAGATCAATGAAAATGTCTATTGAAAGGAACAACCACCATTCCACATGGATGTCAAGGTATGGTTACTTCATCATTATATCAAGACTACTTATTTTTGTGACAAGTTGGAGTATTGATTGCTTAGACCATTTTCTATTTCGGCAAAAATCAATTCAGTTGCATATCATTTACACCTATCGGAGTTAAGAAAAATCCTTCCAGTATTTTACATATCTCTTCTTGAACCATACAAAATAATAGATATATTAAAAAGAAGATAAGCTTCACCTCCTCCTATAGAAGTGGACTATAATGAAGAGTTCAAAGTGGAAGATATATTAGATTCAAGGCAATGCCAAAATAAATTTAAATATCTTCTCTATTGGTACGGATATGATATTAATGAATGCATATGGAAGCCAATAAAGAATCTTGGAAATCCAGCAAAGATGGTGGAGGCAATTCATTGATGACATCCATAAAAATCAAGATGAAAACCTTCCTTATAAAAGAAACATGATCTAAGCAAGATATCAAGAACAAAATCTTAATAAATAGAAATAAAAAACTGAGACTTATCTCAAACAAAGATGACAAAATATAAATAACTAAATATGTTTATTATAAAAGAAACTTATATGGCTATTGCCAACAAACAAAGAAAACTAGAGATCCTTGAAACTCAACTAGAAGCAAGAAAGGAATTGATAAGAATAAAAGTATGCTATGTCTTTTAACAAATTCTTCATCTAAAAAACATGCTAAGACTCTTAAATCTAACAAGGTAGAGGCTTTGTGATATTAAGGCCCTACAATAACATTTATCGTAAAATATGGAGAGGATTCTGAGAAGTAAATAAGACCTTCACTAGGAGTTGTACAAGGTTCCAACCACATGGTCCCTTTTGTAGCTGGACAAACTTGTTTTCCAACATGCTATCTTCTTTAATAGTCATACTCCTCATTTTTTAGTTGCATCACTTCTTTGGACAATGTTGAGCAATGTACTTAGGTTCTCTACAATATAAGCACAATCCTTCCTAAAGACGATGAGTCTTTTTTGCTTAGTAAGAGGTTTGAAACGTACCACATCAATTTGCATATCCTCTACTTTCAAATGTATGTGTTGAAGAGATGTTGGTATTGCTATTGAATTATAGTAATGTTGAGGTCCACTTGTATGGTTCTCAGATCGAAATTCAAAAAGACGATTGTCACACTTCATAGCAAAGTCAATTGCTTGATTCAATGTTTGAGGATCAAATAAGTTGAGCATTAATTTTTTTTTACCTCATATTGTAATCCGTAGAGAAATTGGCTAATAGGTGCAACCTCATCCTACTTGATATCAATTGCAAGTTGTCAAAATTATGAAACATACAATATTACTGATCGATTGTTTTGTTGCAAAATATGGATCTTATTGGTTGCAACATGAATTGTATCATTTTTAACATACATGGATCCAAACTCCACCAAAAAAGTCTCCAAATTATCCAATATTGGATTTCTTCATTCAAAAAAAGATTAAAATTATGATAATACTAAATTTGAAAGAAATGTACCAATGAATTTAACTTGTAATCCTGGAGTTGGATAACTTTGAGATTGAAGTTCAATCACAAGTTGCACTTGATTGATAAATCCTCTAAACTTTGATCTGGTGCCATCAAACTTCTTGGATAGGAAAATTCTTCGTTCTCTAATATTAAAAAGATGTTCTATTATAGGAGAAGAAACATGATTTGGTATAGATATTGAAGCAGCTCTAACTATTTCTATATCTTCACTTCTTGCTAATCTTTTTACTCCTTATGATGGTAAATTGAGTTGATGCATCGTAAGCATTAATTACCTCAATTATTCTTATATTTGTACCATTGCACTCTTCATTTTAGCAAGTTCTGCAATGATAACACTTAAAAATGAGAAGATGTCTAATATCACTTAAGACAAATAGAAAAGAAGACTTGAGAACAAAGAAAATACTAAGAACAATATTATTTTAAAAGAGGGTAATCCGCAACTTCTAATACGCTTATATCTTATCAAGAAAAAATGGGTAATCCACTCTTAATCAAGATTAGACAAAGCTCTGATATTGTAAGTGCAGTCTTGTCAATCTGTTAAGAACAAAAACTTGATAAAAATAAATAAACAAGTGAGACTTTTTTCAAAGAAAGATGACAAAATAGAAGTAATTAATTATATATATTAAGAAAAAAATTGAATGGCTATTGCCAAAAGACAAGAAAACTAGAGACCCTTGAAACTAGACTAGAAGTAAGAAAAGAGTTGAAAAGATTGAAGAAGGCTTCATTCTTGCCTCTATATATACTATCTATTTAGGAGCTTCATGGCGACATTCTATAGGACCTCCAAAAACGTGTTGACTCTGCACAATACGTATCTTAACTTGCAAGGCAAGTTTTCTATGTGGAAACCATATAGTTAGTTTGTTCCACAAACTAACAACATGTGTGGTACGTGGTTAACTTGTTGACCAAGTTTCTAACCTATCAATGAAGTATAAACTCATATAAAGTTAAAGAAGCATCTATGAAGCTACTAGGAAGCTTTTTAGAAGATATTATGAAATTAATTTACTTTTATTTACTTCTACCTATTCATATGACCTAGAGAACAATTACAATAAATTTATGACCATGACACAAGATAACTTTCTACTTTCAATTACCAACAACTACTAACAAGATTATTGGACAATTCTTTTGCCATTGGTAGAGTTTTCTTACAATAATACGATATATTCTTCTACAAAATAAACACCTTTCTTTGCCAATTATGGTTATCATCCTTGACATGATACTTTTGACTTTTCAAAAGTTGATAATCTTGTGGCAAAAGATTTGGCAATTCATTTGTCAGAGCTACATGCAACAATGAAGGTGCAGTTAAAAGAAGCTCAAGAACAACAAAAATTTAATGTGGATGACTGTCAAAAAGAACAACCACCATTCTATATGGATGACAAGATATGGTTACTTCATCACAATATCAAAACCACTCGTCTTTATGATAAATTGGACTATTGAAGGCTTCGACCATTTTCTATTTCTATATAAATCAATCCAATTGCATATTGTTTATACCTATCGAAGTCAATGAAATCCATCCAATATTCCACATGTCTCATTTTGAACCATACAAGATAGTGGACATACCAAGAAGAAGACAAGCTCCACCTCCTACTGTAGAAGTAGACAATAATGAAGAGTTTGAAGTGGAAGAAGTCTTAGATTCAAGGTGGTGCCAAAATAAATTAGAATATCTTATCCATTGGTACAGATATGATATTAGTGAGTGCACATGGGAGCCAATAAAGAATCTTGCAAATGTAATAAAGGCGGTGGAGGCTTTTTATTGACGACATCCATCAAAATCAAGATGAAAATCTTCGTTATAAAAGAAACAAGATCTAGGCAAGATAACATTCTACTTTCAATCATTGTTTGTAGCTTCTTTATAGTTGTGATATTAAGAAGATGGACAACCAAAAAATAGTAGATTCGACTCAAGAGCCTTCGTTTGTTGACCTACCGGATGAGACATTACGATTTTCACAACCTTTAAGACGACACAATTGAGATGAAGATCTTCAAGAATGACATGTTTTTCTTCAAATAGATGGCGAGATACAACGTGTTTGATATCACGACCTTAGAAGGAACTTCCGATGTTTAGTAATTTTACTAGAAGTAGGAACAATTTCTGACAGTATTTCAAATGTTTTATTTGAAGGAAGTTATGAAGGCCTCAACAACGATCAAATAACTGGGTCGTCTTCTTGCCATGGTATGAGATACTATTGATGGTTGAGAGGCCCTATCAATCATCTTTGAAGAAAACAAAGATCAGAATATGTGGCAAATATAATTTGTCACATCATAGATTTTTTCAACATATGATGATTGCTCCTCGTGGAACTTGTCCCTAAAAGGGGGGATAATTTCATGGACATATGCATGTAAGCCAATAATTACATGTATAAATAGGTAGAAATAAATAAAAATAAGTAAAAATAAGTTAATTCTATAATATTTGCTATGGAAGCTTCTTAAAAGCTTTATAGATGCTACTTTGACTTTATAGGTGTCTTTAATTGACTTTTTGGATTAAAAACGTGGTCAACAAGTTGGCCATGTGCCACACATGTTAGCTTTAAGACCAAACTAATTATATGGCCCACATATAGAAAAGCTTACTTTGTAAGTCTAGGCATCTATCCTACAAAGTCAACACATATTGGAGGTCTTGTAGAACATCGCCACATAGCCCCTAGTTAGATAGTATATAGAGAGATAAGAGTGAAGCCCTCTTCACTCTTTTTAACTCTTTTCTTTTTTTTAGTTTAGTTTCAAGAGTCTCTAGTTTTCTTGTCTTTTGGCAATAGCCATTCTAGTTTCTTTTTTAATATACATATTGAGTTATTTCTATTTTGTCATCTTTCTTTGAGAGAAGTCTCACTTGTTTATTTGTCTTTATCAAGTTCTTGTCTTTGACAGTTACATACATTGATTGAAATATAAAATAATCATACAAATTTACAAATATTGTAAACAATTATTACAAATTCTTCATTATAATTACAAAAATTGTAGAAGACCAATACCAAACTAAGTTAATGATTTCTATTTTATATGGATATGAAATATCCAATGTTGTCACTATTTTCAATTAAAAGCCTCATTAGAAATTTCTATGCAATTTTCTTATTAAAAAATTATACATCCTTTTTCTAGTACTTCCATTGTATTTCATAGAAAAATATTTTTTTTATCATTTTTAGAAATAAAAAGCTCCATATTACAATCTGCTATTGATATAACTTTTACTTCAATCAAATCTAATATGATTTTATAGTATGAATTAATTTAAAAAAAATCTTTTGTATTTATTAACTTCTTCATTCCTATCCATGCACTAGATTTTGCTATAATAAAGTATATTACTTGAAAGATTTGAGCTCTAGAAGCAAATAACTATATAGTTTTATTGTGAGTATTTTATTAATTACAATTTATCTACCATAATATGAAAATAAAAATTGTCTATTAGTATAGTAGTATGCATCCACTTATATGGATTCCTCTAATTTAAGTAATTTATGTATCACAATGAAATTCTTGAATTTTTTAAAAACAAAAATAGAATGACTTGTAGCTTACTGTAGAATAGATAAATAAATTTTGTGATAAGTTACTGGTTGATTATTCACAACCTTAAGAATTAGACTGATGGTTAGGCAGTTTAGTTGATAACAGTAGGTTGTTAGAAGAATAAATGGTTATAAATTCAAAGGATCATAACCTTTAGAATCCGCTCACCAACAGATCATCTTTTTGGTAGGATAAAGAGGTTGAGGAAAGAGAAATCGGAGTCAGACTGTAAAAGTCATAAGCCGAGAGGCAGATTGTGAGAGTCGTAAGGAGGAGCTAGAGTGTGAGAGTCATAAGCTGGGGTAAGCTTAGTGCTACTTCTTTGTTTTCTTTGCTTTTATTATTTGCTTATGAAGAATTGTGATTGAGAGAAGTATTATTGAATTGATAGTAGTAGAATAGATTATGTGTTGAATCAAGATGGAAGTAGTAAGCCTTGGTATTTTGTAGTTTGATAATTAATTTCAGATAGCTAGAGTACAGTCAATTGTGATACTAACACACCCAATTTATATAACCAATCTTTCCCCGTGTTCGAATCCACCTCTATTAGTTCAATTGCTTTGGTATATTAAAGCTTGAACACAACGAGAACAATATTTTGGCACCGCTGCCAGAGAAATGATAACAATATGAAATGTTAGAAATTGATTATATGGAAGATGGAATTATATGTTGAATGAGAACATGAGAAGAACCAATTTTAGGGTTACAAATATGTGAGTTATAATTCAAAGCAATATTGATTTTGTAAAGAAGAATGAAAGATTATGAGTGATAATCATGGAGAGGAGAGTTATCAAAGAATTAATCGACAAGCAAAAGAAAGACAGGAGCGATTATGCATAAGAAATATCCTATACGAATGACAAAAAAAGAATTGCAGATCCAAAAATAACCAAAGGAAGAAAAATTCACATTCAAATAGTAAGGAGATTAGTAATAACACCAATGGTCGTGAGAGTGCCAGAAGTACCAATTGTGGTACAAATGGGAGTAGTAAGAGACCGCACTACAAGTGTGGCACCATTACCTACTTTTAGTAGTTGGCTGTGCTCTGATCTTGATCACCATATATCTCAATTCTTGACAACCTATATGGCTAATATTGATAGAACTGAAAATATTTGGTTGAAATGGTTGCCAGCAACTTTAAAAGATACAACTTTTGAATGGTATATTCGGCAACCAGTGGGTAGATTTTCCAATTGGGAGGTCTTGAGGAATGCCTTCTTAATCCATTTTAGACCAATTGAATTGAAGATCGGCTTCGAGAAGGTTTTATGAATAGCATGATGGTTGCGGGGGAATCGTTGGAGTCCTATTATGGCTGGATTGCAGAGATACTTCGTAAATGGTCAAATAATTAAATGCCATCTGCATTTATATTGTCAATATTAATTAACGGTTTACATCCACTAGAATTAAAAATGTTTATAAAAGAAGCTTGACTAACTACAGTAGAAGCATCGTTGGCACGAGGAAAGGTGTGGAAAGAATGTCATTATGACCAATTGTTAACATTGGAGGCCACAATGATTCTAAATTCAAGAAGCCAATAAATATAATCAAGAAATGTGTGAATGGATAATTATCCACAAATGGCTACCTCTAATGCGAAGAATGTTATGTTGCAACAACCAATTAATACTACACCATTCCAAGCAATAGTGCCAATAACAATGACACCTTATTTTACATCGCCAACCTATCAACAACTGGAGTTGTTCACAAATACGACTGTTAAAGATCCAAATGAAGCCTTGTTCTTAAATCTAACAAAGAAGATGGAAGAATTGGCTATGAATTTGACTAAAGACAAGAAGAAACGATATAAGCCTTCTAATACGAGACCTAATGTATGGTGTAATAATTATAAGGGACAAGGTCATTTTGATACGAAATGTCTATCATCTAGATAAACAAGTGTTCAATGTACATTTTACAAAGGAAAGCACCCTATTCAAAAATGCTGACATTTACAAAGACAACAATAATTCAGTAATTAGACCATGATCCCATCGACTCAGTGAGAAGTCAATCAAGTTCAAATGGGAAATACATATAGATGGAATGGAAATCGATCTAATCAACATAATCAAAAATTCAATAACTTTCAAAGTTCTAATTTTAATCAGGGGTCTATTTCAAACCTCCAAAACTATGGAAAGGAGCAGTAGAGGTATCAACAATATGCTCCACCGATGTCATCGAACCAAATATCCTCTGTACCAACGGGACAACCAAGATCATTTTCTAATCCTACATGGAACAAGCTTAATATGTATATACCAGTGGAGACACTCAATATGCCAGATGGAGGTACAAGAAGACCACTTTGTTGTTTTTGTTGCAGACAGATTGGTCATTATGCCAGTGAATTTTTCAATCCCAAAGCCAATGATGATTATGTGCAAGTGTGTGCGAATTACAAGCAATCGAGACATACTTATCAACAATATAATGCTCCATTCAATTTTAATAATCGAGATCAGCAGATCCAAAGCCAAAGAATAATAGAAGAGATAAATCAAGGTCCTCAAGATTCATCAATTCATCAGATAGAAGTAGTCCAAGCTGTCCTTACAAGAAGTCAGTAAAAGAAGAAAAGACCAATTCAATATTTGGTTGATCTTGAAGCGAAGGGCCAATTAGACCCAATTACGGGGCCATCCAAATAGGTCCTGACATGGGCCCCTTACTCAGTATAAGACTTAAATCGGTTGTGCACTCCAATAAGGTACCAATTATGGAGGCTTCAATTTTGTGTTGAGCTGTTTTGTTCTCTACACAGTTTCAGGAAACATCATTTTCATTGAAAGATCCTCTCAGAGGTGTGAATTTCAATGAATCAATCTCAGTCCAATTGAGAGAACAATCTTACTCGTTGAAAGAACCGATTTTATAAGCTTCGTCAAATTCAGTTCCGATAGCTTTATCAATTTTTAATATAGAGAAAACCAATTTATCTTCGTCGGTGTCTAAGATTGAGAAGAAGAAACGGACATTAGGAATTATCACTAATACAAAATCATATGATATTTTAAAAGATTTGGGCACCATATAGTCCACAATCTCTATGAAGCAACTATTGGCGGTAGCACTTGAGTGCCAAACTTTCTTGAATTTTTCATTAATTTGTCGCAGATCTCAAAATAAAGAAATCCAAAAAATAATTTTGAAACTTGATCCAGGTGTAGTAACGATTGATGGAGTGTTAGTAATGGGAGTGCAAGTAGATGGAGGATCTAGTGTAAATCTTATGAATGCCGCTACAATGGAAGAGTTGGATTTACATCACTTATTGCCTACTACAATAGTTTTAAAAATGAATGACTCCAGTCGAGTTAAACCTATGGATATTTTATGAAGTATTGATACAATAATTGTGGAGATTACCTATAAAATTGATTATATTATTTTTAGATTGTAAAGCTTTATATTATCATACCTAATTTTATTATGGCGACCGTGGTTGTATCAAGCTAAAGCTCAAAATGACTGGGGCCATAGTACATTGACAATTGAGAAAAGTAATGATAAAATTGTGCTTCAAATGTACCTTATCCAATATTACAGAAAAACTCAAGTTGCCAGTTCAGAATTCATGTCGGATTGTAAAGATGAGTCTACAGAAGAAGAAATTGGTACACCTGACCGAATTTATGCTGATATAAGACAAGTTGTTGAGCACACTAGAATGAACTACCAATGCAAGGGACTAGGAGAGTACTTAGTTCCTTCAGATGTTATTGACGATTCTGATCATATGATTGTATATTGGATGAATAGACATGATATTAATCATGTTAATACTATTGAACTAGAGTTGGAAAGTTCTAATGTATCAAATTTTATGAAAGATTCTAGAATTGAGTAGAACATCAGTCCAAAGACTCCTGAAATTCCACGATGTCAACCAATTAATTTAGGTACAGGGCAAGCTTCCCAAATCATTTAAATTTACGACAGTATAAAAGGCAAAGAGAAAGAAATTTGGGTGGATTACTTTTTAATGTATAAAACTGCTTTTACATAGTCGTATGCAAATTTGAAAGGAATTCCAGCTGAAGTTTGTAAGCATCGAATTATATTGGAAGGAAATGCTATATTAATATGCCAAAGACAACATCGACTTAATCCAAAATACTCACTTATGGTAAAAGAAGAACTGGATAAATTCTTAGAGGTTGGATTTATCTATCCGGTTCCTTTCAGTGAATGGATTTTACCAATTATTATTGTACCAAAAAAGAATAGAAAAGTTTGTATCTATCAATATTTCTAAAAATTAAATGTGACTACCAAGAAGGATTATTTTTCTTTACCATTCATGGATAGTATATTGAATGTTGTCATTGGATATAAATGTTATTCATTTCTTGATGGATTCTCTGGTTATAATCAAGTTAAGATTGCAAAAGAAGACCAGTTAAAAACTACTTTTACTACGGATTGAGAGATCTTTGCCTATAAGATTATGTTATTTGGGCTTTGTAATGTATCCGCTACATTTCAAAGGATAATGATACAAGCATTCCAAGATTATCTATGAATTTTAATGGAAATATTTCTAGATGATTTCTGTACATTTAGTATAAGAACTAGGCATTTAGAATGTCTTGGTCAATGTTTGAATCAATGTGCCAAATATGAAATTTCTTTAAATTCAAAAAAATACCAATTTGGTGTGCCTTGTGGTAAACTGTTGGGTCATATAGTTTTGATGGCATGCATTGCTATAGATCCGGATAAAATAAAGTTTATAGTAGAATTAAAGCAACCAAACACTATTATGGGTATTCGAGCATTTGTCAGCCATGTCAATTATTATTGGTGATTTATCTATCTATTTGCAGTTATATGTCTTTCTTTGAAAAATCTCTTGAAAAAACCACCAATCGATGGAACCAGTCCAATTTTGACAAAAGAATGTATAATTGCATTTGAAACATTGAAACAGAAATTATTTTTAGCACCAATATTAATAGCACCTTATTGGACAAAACCATTCCAAGTTTATGTGGATGCATCTAATGTCGCGATTGATTCTATGCTAAGCGAGAAAGATGATAGGAATTTTGATCACCCTATTTATTATGCAAGTCGTCAATTGGTAGCAGCTGAAAGAAATTATACAACAACCAAAAGAGAAGCATTGGAAATGATTTATTCCATATAAAAGTTTCAATATTATCTTCTTGGTTATAAATTTATTTTCCATATTGACCATGTTGCTTTAAAATATATGATTAGTAAGCCTCAATTGAGTGGTTGTATTATACAATGGATTTTACTCTTACAGGAATTTGACTTTACTATTCAAGTACGACTAGAAAAATCACATTTCAATGTGGAATTATTTGCGGTAGATGTAATTATTCTAGAGTATAGTAAAATAATTCAATATTTGACATTTCAAACCTTCCCACCCAATTTCAATGAAAAGCTTAAATGATACTTAATATTAAAATATGCACCTTATATAATGATTGATAAAGCTTTATATAAACAAGGCAAGGATGGAGTTTTGCGACACTGTATTTATCAGATTGAAGTATATACTATATTGGAAGGTTGCCACTTGGACAATTGTGGTGGATATTTTGTGGAGGACAACACGGCTTTATAAAAGCTTTATAGGCTGATTATTGGTAGTCAACAATGTTTGCAGATGCCCACCAATTCGTCCGTCATTGTGACCCATGTAAGAGAACGGGTCGACCTACTGGAACTTTAGCAATGCCATTGGTACCAATTCTCGCTCAAGTGCCTTTTAAAAAATGGAGAATTGATTTTGTGGGATCAATTGCACCAACCTCGAGAAATGAACAAAAACGATATATATTGGTAGCAACGGATTACGTAACAAAATGGATTGAAGCCATAGCTATGAAAATTGATAGTGCAAGTACAGTAGCAACCTTTTTATATGAAAATAGTATTACACGGTTTGGTTATCCAGGAGAATTGATTAGTGATTAAGGAACTCATTTTATAAATAGTACAATCGAAGCACTTACGGCTAAATACAAGATAAAATATTATAAGTCTATACCATATCACCTTAGAGCCAATGGACAAATAGAAAAGACTAATGGAATTTTATGTAAAATCTTAACTAAAATAGTTTCAGGAGCGGGAACAGACTGGAACACTAAGTTGTTCACAGCTTTATGGACATACCGTACTACGTATAAAGTTACTACCAATACTACCTCTTTTCAATTGGTTTATGTCCAGAAAGTAATATTACCTATTGAATTAGAAGTCCAAAGTTTACGAATTGCTATAGATACTAGATTGAAAGATCAAGATTCATTATGGCATTGTTTAGAAGAATTGAAAAAATTGGATGAAATTAGAGTCAATGCATTGATAACCATGGAAACTACATAAAAATAAAGGAAGACTTATTATGATAGTAAGCTTAGACCGAAGACTTTTATGCCAAATGATTTGGTACTTCTTTATGATTGTCGATTTAAAAAAAATTCAAGAAAATTTCAAGTTCGATGGCATGGGCCATATCGAGTTATTGGCGGATTTCCAAATGGTTCAGTATAATTGGAAGATTTTATGGATACTAAATTTATGACATAGATCAATGGCAATCGGCTTAAACTTTACTATATATAAACGAGGGATGGATTTTCTGTTACAAAAGGGGAAGTCGATCTAATTGATTGGACCATAGTAAGAAATAGGAGGGGGACTCTTGATAAGTATCATGTTTTTTTTTGTGGTTAAGAAAAAAATGGCAAACATGGTGTTTGAGAAAGCAAGGATGGAGATCGATTGGAAAGAATGGCAAGAACGGCTGCAGGTAGAAGTTACAATGTTGCAGACTAAATTAGCCATATTAGCGAAGGATGCCAATAATTTAGTACTGACCAATATACCAATTTCAGTGACAACATCTTCAGAGATACCTTTGAAACTGACAGAAGAATGGCAAGAGATGTTGGAGGAATGTGACAACCAAATTGCTTGACGTAAGTTTCAGGTACAAAAATTGAGTTTGTTGAATGAGGATTTGATAGCACGTTTGGATAGAGAACCCTCGAATATTGAGGTAGATGACGAAGATGTAAAGAGGAGAAGGTCATCAATTCAAAAGATGATAAGCCAACGCCATTGACTAAAGAGGCCAACACTGTTATGTCTTTATAAGTTGTAAATAATATTTGTGAGGACGCTGCACAATTAGGAGTGGAGCTATATAGAATAGATAAATAAATTTTGTGGTAAGTTACTGGTTGGTTATTAATAACCTTAAAAATTAGATTGATGGTTAGGCAGTTTAGTTAGTAATAGTAGGTTGTTAGAGGAATAAATGGTTAAGAATTCAAAGGATCATAACCTTTGGAATTCGCTGTCGGACGGATCGTCTTTTTAGTAGGATAAAGAGGTTGAAAAAAGAGAGATTGGAATCATAAGTCATAGTCAGAATATGAGAGTCATAAGTTGGAGCCAGACTGTGAAAGTCGTAAGCTGAGAGCCAGATTGTGAGAGTCATAAGCCGAGAGCTAGACTATGAGAGTCGTAAGCCGAGAGCCAGATTGTAAAAGTCATAAGTCCGAGCCAAACTATAAGAGTCGTAAGCCTAGAGCCAAACTGTGAGAGTCATAAGCCGAGAGCCAGACTATAAGAGTCGTAAGCCGGGGTAAGCTTGGTGCTACCTCTTTGTTTTCTTTGTTTTTATTATTTGCTTATGAAGAATTGTGATTGAGAGAAGTATTATTGAATTGATAGTTGTAGAATGGATTATGTGTTGAATCAAGATGGAAGTAGTAAGCTTTGGTATTTTATAATTTGATAATTGATTTTAGATAGCTAGAGTACAATCAATTATGACACTAACACATCCAATTCATATAACTAGTCTTTTCTCGTGTTCGAACCTACTTCTATTAGTTCAATTGCTTTGGTATACTGAAGCTTGAACACAACGAGAACAATACTTACTATCTTCTTTCTTGTGCTTGTTTGTATTCTTTGTTGAATTTTTGTTGGATTTTTTATTTTTTATTTTTTAATCATATTTTTTTACCTTCTTTTTTGCCTCTTTTGACATCTTTTTTGATGTTTGTAATCAGCTAAATTTATCAGTAAAGATATATACAATATTTTGTGTACATCATTACTATAGACTTGAAAAAAATATTATATTATTAGTTTTATAATTGAAACAATTATCTTTCTCTTTAAAACTATATTTATCACTGTAAAATTTTCAATGCTCCCTTCAACAAAATCATCTTTGACCACAAACTAATAATAACACCTATGGTACAATATCATACACCAGCAATACACCATAACAAATAAGAAGTCAATATAAATTATAACAAAGCCTATGCTAAATCTACAATGTAAGAATATGACAAAGAACAATAGAAACACTATTTACTATTAAATCAAAGTTACATTTTTTTTTTTGAAAGCATGAGATCTTATTCCCACAATCTCTTCACATGCTTCATTTTTTTATTTTATATAAACCAAAAATATGAGATATATGATAAATTATTCTTTTGCATTTAATACAAAATTTATCTATTGTACTTATATAATTTTTTATATATTTAATATCATATTTATTTAATATCCATCTTGTCTATCCCATTATCTTACATTTTCTTCTTGACTTATTTTGCATGGCTATTTTCACAAAGCTGATATTTTTTGCTTAATTTCCATTATAACTATTTAACTTTAACTACATATGTTTAGATAATCAAGCATGATGAGATTGCTTCAAAATAATTAAAAGTATTGTCAATTTAAAGTTATTTTTTATGTATAAACACAAATAAGTCATATAAAAGAAATAAAATTATAATATTATTTTAATTCTTTTAACCTTAATTAATTTAATTATAAAATATTAATAAATAGTCTAAAATTATTACTTATCTCAATCATAAATAAAACAAGGATTAATCTTCTCTTTGATTGGCAAAGCCTTCATGTCTTCATTCTTTTTAAGATCTTTCTTTCCAACAACAACTTTGACTTTTATGCTCTTTATTGTAATGTAATTGAGAAGCTAGAGAGTTTTTTTATTTATTATAGCAATTGTGATTTAAATTACTTGCATTTACTTTTGATTTAGAGTCCTTGAAAATTTCTTAGCATTCATGTTTAGTAAACTTTCTATTGAATAGACTTCATTCAATAGACTTTATTTTTAATAGAAGTTGGCAAGTAAGGTCACTCATCACCATAATAGAGCTCAAATTATTGTTACTAACTTTTTTGCTATGGTTTTTAAAGAATTTTTGTAGAAGTTTGTCAAATTCATATATGATGCTTTTATTTTTATCAATGGAGGCTTTCATTCTATCTAAATCTTTTTTTCTTTGTACATTCATATTGAAATCTACTATATGAGTATGTCTCTACTTTTGTGTTTTTTTTTCTCCCTTTTCTATTATTCAATTACTACTTCTAACTCATCTTTTGGAGGAGCCCTATATAATTATAGTATCTACTTTTACATATAAATATTAATATTATATGTAAACATTTCAAATTATATGTAAAATATTAATTGTATAGACTTATTGATAACAATAAAGATAATTATTCATTTAGTAAATATTAAATTATAAACTTAATTAATTATCAAACTTCAGTTAAAAAAACAAAAGCTAATTAATTCAGCTACAATTAATTTATGTTGAAATTTGGATTTTTTTTTTTTTGATTTGAAGATTATGCACAAGATTCAATTCTTTTACAAAAAAGATTATATTTCAATGCCACACTTTTGCTAATAGATCCATTGGCATTTCTCTACAATCTAATACCAAATACTTCTTTTCTTATTTGTCTTAATTTCCAAAAGAATATTGTTGCTGCATTTATCACATTCAATTTGGTGATGAGAATTAGAATGGAGGAATTTTTACCGTGATATAATTGCCTTCATTTCTTCAAATCTTAAAAAGAGCCTTCATTCCAATCTCCAAAGCCTCTGTATTTATATTTGTATATAATGAACTGTTCTCTTGAAGAACCTTGAAAAAACTCATTACTTTGATTAACATTATAATTGGTTTATTTCTTAAGTGTGTATTACAACTGTGTTGGATGCTTTTGCTTCCTATAAACATGTTGATGCAATCTAAAGTGATGATTAAGAGGTACTTTGATTTGAATTAGTCCTTACTAAATTTATATGACTACTATAATATTTGAAACAAGTACTAAAATTTATCAAATGATAATGCCTCCTTTCTACTCTGCTTATGTTGACAAGGTTTATATTATGCACATTCTTATATTATGTGAAGTCTTGCTCGAAAATGCTTTGGGCACCAAGTTGTAGAAGGTAGAATAGATATTATAATAATAAAATCTTAATTCTAATAGAATATTAAATAACTCTAATTTAATCTTTAATAATACTAAGTAAGCTTTAATCAAATTAAAAAGAAACCTTAAAAAAATTACAAAAGAAAAAATAAGAAATCTTGAAGGAGTTCAAAAGAAATCCACAATAAATCTTAAAAAAATCTTTCAGAAATCCTAAAGAAATATTAGAATAATTTCATATATATCTTAAATAAATTTTAATCAAATTCTAATTTCATCTTGATTGAAATTCTAATGGACTTCAATTAAATCTTAGACCAAATCTTAAATCCTAAACTAAATCCTAAATTGGTCCTAAATCCTAAATCAAATCCTAGAGAAATGCTAAATTCTAAACCAAATCCTAAATAAATCTTAAACCTTTAACCAAATCCTAAATAAATCCTAAATCCTAAACCAAATCCTAAGGTAAATTAGAATTCTAATATCTATTGATTAAATTTTTTATCTTACTTAAAAATTACAAATATTTTAATTTATTAGTTAAAAAATAATACAACAAATTTGAAGATAATTACACTTATAAAATAGAAGAAAAAGCCTAAAATCCACTCAAGTATTTGCCAGCCTCTTATCCAAATCTAAATGTTGAACATCCAACGCCAATATCTCCTTTTTAAACTATTTAAATGTTTTTAGATTTCACATATGTATAGAAATCAAGTCTATTATCCTTACATACAAATTTCACTCCAATCTACTAAGTAGATTACTAAAGATCTTAGAAATCCTAACTACCCCTCAAAGTCCAATTTTCGAGACCTCAACCTGCTTGAAATTCAATAATCTTTAATTCAACTATTTGATTAAGCTCAAACTTATAGCATACACTTCAAACAACTATTTTCATAAGTCCTCAAAATTCGAATTGTAGATCTACTACCAAACTTACAAAATTCTCCAAAATATAATAACTTTTTTATTTCACAAATTTCAAAATCTCCCAAAACAATTGTAACTTTGCAAAGCTCTTACAAAGTCATTGTCACGGCCATAATCATGTAAGCTAATAATTACATATAGAAATAGGTAGAAGTAAGTAAAAGTAGATAAAAGTAAGTTAATTCTATAATATTTAATATAGAAGCTTCCTAAAAACTTCCTAGACGCTGCTTTGACTTCATAGGTGTCTTTAATTGACTTTTTGGATTAGAAACGTGGTCAACAAGTTGGCCATGTGCCACACATGTTGTTAGTTTGAAGATCAAGCTAACTATGTGGTCCACACGTAGAAAAACTTGCCTTGTAAGTCAAGGCATGTGTCCTACAAAATCAACACATATTGGAGGTCCTATAGAACGTCGCCACGTAGCCCCTAGTTAGATAGTATATATAGAGACAAGAGTGAAGGCTTCTTCACTCTTGTCAACTCCTTTCTTGCTTCTAGTCTAGTTTCAAGGGTCTCTAGTTTTCTTGTCTTTTGGCAATAGCCATTCTAGTTTCTCTTTTCAATATACATACTTATTATTCATATTTTGTTACTTTTCTTTGAGTGAAGGCTTACTTGTCTGAACTGTTTTTTCATCGAGTTCTTGTCCTTGACAGATTGACAAGAGTGTACTTACAATATCAGAGTTTTATTTTTCTTGAATAAGAGTGGATTACCTCTTTCTCTTGACAAGGCATAAGCGTATTAGAAGTTTGCGGATTACCCACTTCTAAACTGATATTGTTCTTAGTATCTTCTTTGTTATCAAGTCTTTCTTTTCTTTTGTCTTGAGCAGTATCAAACAAATTTTTCTTCTTAGTGTCATTATGGCAGAGCTTGTTGAAATGAAGAGTGCAATGGCACAAATGCAAGAGCAAATGAGGGAGTTAATGCTTGCGATGCATCAACTCAATTCACCAACACAGGAAAGAATAAGAATAGCAGAAAGTGGGGATATAGAGATGATCGGAGCTGCTTCAACATCTACAATAAATCACGTTCCTTCTCCAATTGTACAACACCCTATAAGCACTAGAGAACCAAGAATTGCCTTACCCGAGAAATTTGATAGTACGAGATCAAAGTTTCGAGGGTTCATCAATCAAGTACAATTGGCAATTGAACTTCAACCGCAAAGCTATCCAACTCTAGGATCACAAGTCAGGTTTATTGGAACTCTACTTTTTGGTTCTGTATTATCGTGGTTTTCGTCTTTTCTTGAATAACGAAATCCAATATTGGACAATTTGGAAGCTTTTTTGGTAGAGTTTCGATCTATGTATGGTGAACACAATGCAACTCGTGTTGCAACAAATAAGATCCGAATTCTGCGACAAGAAAATCGCTCAGTAACAGTGTATGCTTCACAATTTTGACAACTTGTAATTGACATCAAGTGGGATAATGCTGCACTCATCAGTCAATTTCTTTATGGATTACAATACAAAGTAAAGAAATAGATGCTCAACTTATCTGATCCTCAAACTTTGAGTCAAGCAATCGATTTTGCGATAAAATGTGATAATCGACTTTTCAAATTTTGATCCGAGAATCATTCACAGGAACCTCAACGTTATTACTCAATGGCAACATCAACATCTTTGCCAAACGTACATTCGGAAGTAGAAGACATGCAAATTGATGCGGTACGTTTTAAACCCCTAACTGAGCAAGAAAAGATTCGTCACCGTCAAGAAGGATTATGTTTATATTGCGTAGAACCTAAGCACACTGTTCAACATTGTCCAAAGAAACGACGCAACTATAAAATGAGGAGTACGACGGTCAAAGAAGACAACATGTCAGAAAACGGATTCGTCCAGCTACAATAGGGACCGTGCAGCTAGAACCTTGTACAATTCCTAATGAAGATCCTATCCTCTCCTCAGAACCTTCTCCTTGTTTTATAATAGACTTATATTTAGGACCTAAGAATTACAAAGCCTCTGCTTTATTAGATTCGGGAGCCTCAGCATGTTTTTTAGATGAACAATTTGTTAAAAGTCGTAAAATACCCTTTGTACAGAAACCTAAACCAGTACATGTAGAAGTCATAGATGGTCGTCCCTTGTCTTCTAGAGATGTCACTCATGAAACTCATCCTATAAAAGTAACAATAAACGGTCATTATAGCTACATAGCTTTTAACATAATTAAATCCCCGTCCAATCCAGTTATTTTAGGTTTATCCTGGCTAGAAAAATATAACCCTCGAATAGATTGGAATTCGCGTAAACTTGACTTTTCCCAGAGCGTTATTAATAGTTCTACCAATCAAGTAAAAAATTATAAGTCTAGTATAGTAAAACCCGTACTGATAGGTATAAAAGCATTTATACACGCAGCAAAAGAAGGATCAACTTTTGCTATTTATACTGCACCTATTTCTGAAAACGTAAAGACTTCAAGTGGCATTCTAAGTCAATATCAGGAGTATCAAGACGTTTTTGAGAAAAAGAATGTAGATATTCTTCCTGAGCATCGTCCATATGATTATTCAATCGACCTCAAGGAACGAACTCAGCCACCATTTGGACCAATTTACAGTTTATCGCAAGATGAGATGGCTGAACTCAAGACATATATTGACGAGAATTTAGCGAAGAATTTCATACGCCATTCAAAATCTCCAGCAGGAGCTCCAATTCTATTCGTAAAGAAAAAAGATGGATCTTTACGAATGTGTGTTGATTATCGAGGACTCAACAAGATCACAATCAAGAACAGGTATCCATTACCTTTGATATCAGAACTCCTTGACCAGTTGAATCAAGCTAAGATCTATACAAAAATAGATCTAAGAGGAGCATATAATCTAGTACGGATCAAAGAAGGAGATGAATGGAAGACTGCGTTTCGAACCACGTATGGACATTTCGAATATAATGTCATGCCCTTTGGACTCACGAATGCATCAGCTGCTTTTCAACATCTCATGAATGATGTATTTCATGAATTCTTAGAAAATTTTGTCATCTGCTATCTAGACGATATCCTGATCTATTCTAAAAACGTCGAAGAACATGAAATACATGTTCGTCAAGTATTACAAAAACTTAGAGATGCAGGATTGTACGCCAAGCTAGAAAAGTGTGTATTTCACACTACTCAAGTTGACTTTTTAGGATACATCATTTCAAATGATGGTCTCATGATGGATTCTAAGAAAGTCCAAACAATCATGGATTGGAAGATTCCAAGGACAATAAGAGATGTCCAATGTTTCTTGGGATTTGCCAATTACTATCGGATCTTCATCAAAGATTTCTCACGAGTTGCAGCTCCACTTACACGCTTGACTAGTAAAGATAAATTCCAATGGAATCAAGAAGCGGAAGTAGCATTTAAAGCCTTGAAGACATCGTTTGTCTCTGCACCAGTCTTATATCGTGTTGACTTTTCCAAGGCATTTTTTATGGAAACAAATGCATCAGATTTTGCCTTGGGTGTAGTTTTATCACAAATGGAAACATATGACAAACTTCATCCGATAGCTTTTCATTCAAGAAAACTCTCAGCAGCCGAGATCAATTATGAGATCCACGATAAAGAACTTCTTGCGATCGTGGATTCTTTTCAAGAATGGCATCATTATCTAGAAGGCGCTTCTAGTCCAGTCATTGTGTATACAGATCACAAGAACCTCGAGTATTTCATGTCAGCACGCGTGTTGAATCGTTGTCAAGCTCGTTGGAGTATGTCTTTGTCAAGATTTGAGTTCATTATCACTTATCGGCCAGAAAAACAACAAGGTTTGTTTGATGCCCTATCTAGATATTCTTATTTTGCACCAAAAGAAGGAGATGCAGCTTTTGAGCAACAAAGAATGGTCCTCTTGAAACCGGAGCAATTTCATCTCCGAGCAATGAAATCAACATTGACTGTTGATTCAACTTTTTTCAAGCAAATCCAGTTCAATATATCCTCAGACCCTCTTGTTTATGATATCGAGAATAATTCTTCCAAGTCTCATGATCCTTCTAAGTTCGAGTTCAAGAATAATCTATTATATTTTGAAGGATGCCTATATGTTCCAGAAGGAGAAGCACGTTTACGTGTTCTTCAAGCACGTCATGACTTTCTAGCAGCAGGGCACTTTGGATATAATAAGACTTTGGAACTCATATCAAGAGATTTTTGGTGGCCACAAATGTGGAAGTCAGTCAAAGACTTTGTACAATCATGTGATATTTGTTCAAGATCAAAAATTCCTCGTCATCGACCTTACGGACTTCTTCAGCCATTACCTATACCAGAACAACCATGGTCTTCTGTTTCTATGGATTTCATCACAGATCTCCCAAGCTCAAGATCTTATGATTCTATATTTGTGATAGTAGATCGTTTCACCAAGATGGCACATTTTGTGCCATGTACAAAATCTATCACAGGTGAAGAAACAGCTAAGCTTTTCATTGATAATATCTATCGCTATCATGGATTACCTAAAGATATCATATCGGATAGGGGAACTCAATTTGTGTCAAGATTTTGGAGGATCCTTTTCAAGATTTTAAAAGTGGACATAAAGTTATCTTCGGCTTTCCATCCTCAAACTGATGGACAAACAGAGCGCGTAAACCAAGTCTTGGAGCAATATTTAAGGTGTACTATCAACTACCAACAAGATGATTGGACAACCCTTCTGCCATTGGCAGAGTTTGCTTATAATAATACGGTACATTCTTCCACGCAACAAACACCTTTTTTTGCCAATTATGGCTATCATCCACGACTTGATACTTTTGATTTTTCAAAAGTTGATAATCCTGCAGTAGAAGATATGGCAAATCGGTTGTCAGAGTTACATGCAATAATGAAGACGCAATTGAAGGAAGCTCAAGAACGACAAAAGATAAACGCAGATCTATATCATAAGGAGCAACCACAACTCAACGTGGGTGATAAGGTATGGCTACTTCGTCGCAATATCAAGACTACTCGACCTTGTGATAAGTTGGACTATCGTAGGCTTGGCCCCTTTTCTGTTTCTGAACAGATCAACCCAGTTGCATATCGGTTATATCTACCGGAGTCAATGAAGATCCATCCTGTATTCCACGTGTCTCTTCTTGAACCATATAAGATAGTGGATATACAAGGAAGAAGACAAATGCCACCGCCTCCTATAGAAGTAGATAATAATGAAGAATTTGAGGTGGAAGAGATATTAGACTCAAGGCGGCGCCGAAATAAGCTGGAATATCTTGTTCATTGGCGTGGATATGATATTAGTGAACGCACATGGGAGCCATCCAGGAATCTAGGAAATGCATCAGCTACAGTCAAAGTTTTTCATCAACGACATCCATCAAAACCAAGATAAAAATCTCTCTTATAAAAGAGACAAGATTGAGGCAAGATAACATTCAATTTCCTATCCTTGTTTGTAACTTCTTTGCATTTGTGACTCTAATTAGATGGAGAGCCAACAACCAGCGGATTCAACTCAAGAACCTTTGTTTGCTGACCTGTCGGACGAGACATTACGATTGTCACAACCTTCAAGACGACGCAATCGAGATGAAGATCTTCAAGAACGACATGTTCTTCCTCGAATAGATGGTGAGATACAACACGTTTGGTATCACGATTTGGGAAGGGACTCTCGATGTTTGGTGATTTTGCTAGAGGTAGAAACAACTCCTGATGGTGTTCCGAATATTCTATTCGAAGGAAGTTACGAAGGCCTTAACAATAATCAAATAACTGGGTGGTCTTCCCGCCCTGGTATGGGACACTATCGATGGTTGAGAGGCCCTATCAATCATCTTCGAAGAGAACAGAGATCAGAGTATGTGGCGAATACAATTCATCGCATCATAGATTTCCTCAACATATGATGACCGCTCCTTGTGGAACTCATCTCTAAAAGGGGGGGTAATGTCACGGCCATAATCATGTAAGCTAATAATTACATATAGAAATAGGTAGAAGTAAGTAAAAGTAGATAAAAGTAAGTTAATTCTATAATATTTAATATAGAAGCTTCCTAGAAACTTCTTAGATGCTGCTTTGACTTCATAGGTGTCTTTAATTGACTTTTTGGATTAGAAACGTGGTCAACAAGTTGGCCATGTGCCACACATGTTGTTAGTTTGAAGATCAAGCTAACTATGTGGCCCACACATAGAAAAACTTGCCTTGTAAGTCAAGGCATGTGTCCTACAAAATCAACACATATTGAAGGTCCTATAGAACGTCGCCACGTAGCCTCTAGTTAGATAGTATATATAGAGACAAGAGTGAAGGCTTCTTCACTCTTGTCAACTCCTTTCTTGCTTCTAGTCTAGTTTCAAGGGTCTCTAGTTTTCTTGTCTTTTAGCAATAGCCATTCTAGTTTCTCTTTTCAATATACATACTTATTATTCATATTTTGTTACTTTTCTTTGAGTGAAGGCTTACTTGTCTGAACTATTTTTTCATCGAGTTCTTGTCCTTGACAGTCATTACATACTCAAATCACTCAAAATCAACGTCCAAAGAAATTTTATCAAGTCTGCCCTGAAACACCACTCTCTGATTTGCAAAAGAATCTTGAAGTTGTCATAAGTGCTTAGTTTTGTGCCTCGATTTTGTACTTGATTTTGACCCAAATTGATAATAAGTCTTCTTAAAGTATCAAATTTTGTCTTTTTGAGTTAATTTTTGCTAAAATCAACTCCTAACTTCTTCTTACATATGCTTTTATCCTTTATTTTTCTAATCTACCTTGTTTTGTCTTATTTATGGTCTTACAAAGTAAGTAGAAGCTCACTTTACAAAAAGATAGTATTTATACCTATAGGTTTATTTTCTTTTGGACTATTGTCTATTTTCTAAGATAATTTGTTACAATATTTGAAGTAAGATCTTCTATAATATAGTAATTTTTTCACATTTTTACCTATTAGTCATATTACATCACGACAACGTAGTGTAATTCAAGTGTGTCCTTTATTACCTCATGGTCATTCTCTAAACAATTTATATTATCAAAGAAATATTCATCCAATAAGATACATGCTAATAAATCCTAAATACTCATATCAAAGTCAAATATTTTGTCTTGTATTACAATCTTTGATTTACAATAATATTTTTAAAATCACTTGTAAAATTTTATTTTTAGTAAATAAGTTTAATTTAATTAAAATAAAATAAGTATTAAAAATTATATCTTTGAATATAATAAATATCACATTTTAAAAAAAATATACCTAAAATATAAATTCAATCTATATCATTGTCATTAAAATTATCATTTACTATAATATAATAGAATTATCAAAGTTATTTTTAATTATTATTTTAAATATAAATTGATTATAAATAACGTATCTTATTTTAATATAGATAATTCAAAATAATCTAAAATATTTTTAATAAAGCTTTCTATGATAAATGTAGAATAGATATTAGTTCATTTTTGTAAGATATTGGTAAAATAGATTAATAGTCCATAGAATAGTCAGTTTAAGAGGACGGATGGTTGATTTAGTTATTAAAAGTGGTTTATTACAGGATTAGGATTTGGAAATCAGTAGCAATTATATAGGAATTGTAGAAGTTTGTTGGGATGCCAGACTGTGATAGTCATGAATCGGGGTTAAGCTTAGTACTACTTCTTTGTTTTCTTTGTTTTTTTTGATGTTGAAGAGTAATGGATAGTTTTTGAACACTGAGAAGTGAGTCTATGGAATAAATCAAAGATTGATTAACGAGCTATTGATTATGTAATTGGAGTACTGAGTGATTGAATTATATAAGAAGTTATTAGAAGATTGATTATGGATGGAAGTTTATGATTGTTGTTTATTGAAAGTTGTATGTATTTTGGACAAAGGAAGTCTATGATTAAAAAAAATTTGTGAATCCAGATTGGTTGAAGTGAAGTCTGTTATTCCTGGTATTAGATGGAATTTATGAGTTTTCAGCAGTCTTTTAAGAATGTGAGGTTGCACACTATTGTTATGAGTTGATGAAGGAGTATTATTATTGGAAGGAAGCATTGTAGTGTTTTTTGGTGTTTTAGTGGTTTGGAATACAGTTAATCGTGTAACCCTAACTAGTAAAGCTTATGTGCTTAGTCTTTCCTTGTGTTCGAATTCTCCTATACAGATTTATTTTGAAAAGAATTTGTAGAATAAGTAAAACGACAATTATATTTTGGCATCGCTCTTAGAGATTGATAATAGCATTGAGTGTTAGGAATTAACTGCCAGATGAGTAGCTGAGAAATAGGAAGAAAATTCAATAGTATATAATGAAAGATTATGGTTATTAAGAATGAGGACATTGCAGTAAAAAAAATACACGAGGCAAAAGAAAGACAAGAGAAAGCGCAAGCTAGAGAATCATTACAAAATGAGTAAGAACGCAAATTAAAAAAAAGCATCAAAAAAGTTAAATTAAGCCATGGTTGCATGCCTGTCGATAAATCTGAGCATACTTAGAAGCTCACCGATCTCTAATATTTCAAACATCTATACTTTTAAAAAAATTGCCAAGATCACTCACAGAAAATTTTGTCAACAGCCTAGCGTATTTCTTGAGCTCGTTAACTACAAGTGGAAGAAACATAGAAGAATTGGGTACTCCATTGGGTACCTTCTCAATAGCGGAAACTACGGATTCTTTAAAAATTGATTTTGTAGAATGGCATAAATTGCTTGCCAATAAGAGCCAATTGAGCTTATTTTAAAATCTATCATTTTTACCTCAAATTCAACCAATAAACTTATTCAGGGATAATAATAGTAAATTGAGAAGGTTGAAAAGTTTGAAAAAGATAATTGAGGAAGGCAGTGGTAATTTTAATAAGAGATTAAGCGGTACATTGTCTTCTTCAATGGTGATGGGTGGTCCAGTGGTTCCAATCGTAGTACAAATGGGTGACGTGAGCAATCACACAATGAGTGTGGCTCTATTACCTATTTTTAGGGACTTTTTAGATGTAGATCCCGATCAATATTTGTCTCAATTTTTGACAGCATGTATAGCCAATAATGGAAGAACCAAAGATATTTGGTTACAATGGTAACCTCCTTGAATTCAAATCATTGTAGCTTCCGTAGTTAAAAACTGATCCGTTCCAAGTCGGATCAGTGGATGCTTATCCATAGATATTAGATACAAGGACCAATTCCATTGCCAATATTCAGAGGCCACTTAATGTCACCCCATTGCAAGCTATGCCACCAAACGTGACAACAACGTTGTCGTACTGTAAATGCTTACAGTATGTAAAAATTAGTTAAAATATATTATATGTTAATAAATCTAAATTTGTGTTAAAGTGATTAATAGATTAAATTAAAAAGAGTTGGTAAAAAAAAACTTTATTTTGTTTTCCTTACTTAGTTTGATTATAATATATAAAAGTTATAGAACCTTAATATTAAGTATGAAGCCTTGAGAGGAGATAGGGGCCTAAAGATGAAGATTTAAACTAATAGGAGGTTAATTTGGAGGGATGAAACCAAGGCATGGTTGAATGAAGGTAGAAATAAGGATCTTCATCCCCATTGGTCGAAATCCATGCCCAATGGGCTTTTAGGAGGCTGCCCGCGACCTTGATAAGGATTTTGGCGACTTCAAAGAAGCCATTAGGAAATCGGAGGCAAGGGTTGTAAAGTTTAGGGTTTTGGCTACAAATTTTGTGCAAATTTTATAGGGTTTGGAGTAAGGGTGAATAAGTTATAGCCGTTTGAAGTTAAGGTGTCAATTTGAGACCTATTGTTACTCTTTTGAGTTTAAGAGGAGTCTTAGGGAAGCTTTTGGAGATCGAAAGGTGCGGCTGGAAGAGCAACTTCAAGGAATACATCTTTTGTGAAGGAAATTTTGCATTTGGAATTTATGTAAAGGAGTTATAGGGAGTTAAAGACAGCACATTCAAATCAAAGGCAATAAGTGAGTGGTTTTGTTCAAAGTAGTGTTAGGAGCCATAACTTGAATTTTCGAACGAAATTTTGGCTAGAACTTTAGGAGAATGTAAAAATTTTTGTTAAAAAGCTATCTATATAAGTTTCGTAGCATTTGGACTTATGGTGTGTGAGATATGAAGAAAATTGTGCGTGGGTATATAAAGATTAGGGTTTGAAGCGACTGTTAGAGTTTTGAAGATATCTCCTGATCCGCAACGAATTTTCTGTTGAAATTTGTTGTACAAATTAATAACAACATATCAGTAGTTCATGTAAATTTCGATCTTGTTTGGACGGTTGGATCAAGAGTTATGAGGTATTGAGGTTTGGAAGAATTTCCATACAAGGATATACAAGGTTTTAGAGTACTTCTACCATATTTTGGGTGTTGTTGGTTATTTAAGACTTAAGTATTTGGTATAATTATCCCAAAAGGAGAATTTATATATATATATATATATATATATATATATATATATAAAATTAGGATTTCCTTATTTTAAGCTTGATTGAGCAATTAGTAACAGCCAGAAGCCCAGCACTTTCTTGAGGCAAAACCTCTCTACCCCGACAACTTATGCTCCCTATTTTCCGTATCAACAATATGCATTAATTGCGGCAAAGTTATCAATAATACTAGCCCCAAAAGATTTCAATGAAGCCTTGTTGTTGAACTTGACAAAAAAAATGGAAGAAATGGTCATCAATATGGCCAAGGATAACAAGAAGAGGCAAAAGCCTTTAATACTAGGACCAATGTTTGATGTAGTAATTGTAAGGGCCACGATCATTTGGTAATAGAATGTCCTTTGCCCTCACAAATCATGGATCAATGTACAGTGATAAATAAAACCGAGTACAAAATCTGAACAGTCATAGTTCATTGATCCTTCCAACTGACACATGAGTCAATTGATAGGATTACTTTTTTATTGTGTGTATTCATCCAGTCCTCTATATGGATGAAAAATCTCATTATCATTTGAGGTAGGGTTTATGAAAAAAGTGTTGTAGAAGCACACAGATGTACGTACTCAGTTTTGGTTGCTTCTTTTTGCTCAATTTCGAAATTTCAATGTACACTCCTTGTTGCAAGATTTGAGGGCATTTTTTGTTTGTTGTGTTGCTCTTGTTATGTACTATCTATAGTGAGAGTTGATTTGTCAATTGTATCTCTATGCCTTGGTTGTGTGAATCATTGAAGCACCAAGCATTGATGCAGCTTAGGAGTGGTGTTTTTACAAGAAAAGTTGCAGACTCTCTTGGAATGAGTCAGTCTTCAGTAGTTCATCTGAGGAGGGAGATTAGTGGTGAAATAGAAAAGCAAAGAGGAGGACATCCAAAGGTTTTAGGAGAGCAAGAGAAGCGACTTGGTGTGCACCTTGTCACTGCTGGTTGTCTCAAAACGGCAAGTACAGCTGCAAAACAACTTCGAGAAAAAACAGGTAAACACTTCTTAGACATCACCTTGAGGCGTGGTTTAAGAGAAGCTGGTTTGGGTGCATGTATGCAACAAAAGAAGCCTCTACTTGCCAAAAGACATGTTCTTGCAAGGTTGAGTTTTGCTCATAAATACAAAAATTGGGCCGTTGATGATTGGAGACGGGTTATTTTCAGTGATGAGACAAAGATTAACCTAATCAATTCAGATGGTAGGTCTTGGTGTTGGTTGAGAGAAGGAGAACGACTTGGACCTAAAAATGTTAATCAAACTGTCAAACATGGTGGTGGTTCAATTATGATTTGGGGTTGTATGACTGCTTTTAGGTCGGGTGCTTGGTATCAAATTGAAGGTAGAATGGAGCAACACTTGTACAAAAAAATTTTAAAAACCTACTTGCAAAGTACCACACAAAATTACAACTTAGATCCTACTAAGGTGGTTTTTTAACATGATAATGATCCCAAACATATGGCAAAAAGTGTTCAGTTTTGGCTCTCTTCATAGCCATTTTAGCTCCTTCGATGGCCAACTCAGTCTCCAGATTTGAATCCAATGGAACATTTTTGGGTCCTTCTCAAACAGCGTTTAAGCCAAGTCAATCCAAGGCCAAGAGGTGTTCAAGAATTGTGGGAGAATGTTTGTAGTATTTACCCTAGTTTTGATGCAAAAGATTGTGAGAAACTATACAAAAGTATGTCAAGAAGGATTTCAGCTGTTTTGGAAGCAAAAGGTTATTGGACTAAATATTGAAGTTTGAAGATTTTATTTGAACAATATTGAGTACAAGACATAGTTGTTGATTTGACTTTGTAGAAGGATGTTTAGTTATCAATTTGATGTGCAACTTTGTACATGTGTACAAGACTGTGTGTATTATTCCATATAACTTTCAGATTTATAAAGCAATCATTGAAATTTCTGTAATTGCTCTTGAAAGTTGGCACTTCAGATTTTGTACTCGGTTTTGTTTATCACTGTACATTTTGCAAAAAAAAGTACTTAGCAGCTAATTATTAGAATTTATAAAGGTAACAATAATTCAGTAATCAGACCATGATCCCACCATCTCACTGGGACGTCAATCAAGTTCAATCGAGAAATACGTTGGGGTGGAATGGAAAGCGATCTAATCGACAAAATCAAGCATTCAATAATTTTCAAAGTTCTAATTTTAATCAGGGATCTACATGAAACCTCCAGAATTATGGAAAGGAGCAGCAGAGATATCAACAATATGCTCCTCTGGCGTCATCGAACCAAGTTCCCTCCATTCCAATGGGACAACCAAGATCATTTTCCAACCCTACATGGAACAAGCCTAGTAGGTATATATCGATGAAGACACCCAATATGCCTGATGGAGGTATAAGAAGACCACTTTGTTGTTTTTATTACAGACAGATTGGTCATTATGCGAGTGAATGTCTCAATTCCAGAGCTAATGACAATTATGCACCAATTTGTGGGAATTAAAAACAGTCGGGGCATTCTTATCAGTAATGTAATACTCCATTCAATTTCAATAATCAGAATCAACAGATCCAAAACCAAGGAAAAATGGAGGAAATAAATTAAGGTCCTTAAGATTCTCTGATAAATCGGGTGGAATGTGTCCAAGCCGTTCTTACCAAGAGTCAGCAAAAATGGAAAGGACCAATTCACCATTTGGATGAGCTTAATGTGAAGGGTCAATTTGATCCAATTATAGGAACATCCAATCCAGGTCCTGTTACGGGCCTCTTACCCAGTATGACACCTGATTCGATTGGGCTACCCAATGACATAGCGAATACGGAGGCTTTGGTTCTATTTCAAGTTGTTCCGTTCTCTATACCATTCCAAAAAACATCCTTTCCATTGAAAGATCCTCTCAGAGGGATGAATTCAAAGAAAAATTTGTTTGTTGTTCCAATTCCGAGTCTTGGATGGAAGAATATCTTACCTCAAGGAATTAAACTCCAACCAATGAAAAAAAAAAGAGGGCATTGGATATTACCCTAAATATGGAATCCTATGACATATTGAAGGATCTGGATGCTATTTGGCCTTTTATTTATATGAAGCAACTTCTAACAGTCGCACTAGAGTGTCGTTCTACATTGAATTCATCGTTAACATGGCATAGGCAACGTAATAAGGAAGTTTGTGAAGTCAATTTGAACCCTGACCCAAGTGCACTAACCATCGATGTTTCGATTGACAATGTTATGATCTCGGGTGCTCAAGTGGATGGTATTTTTAGTATCAATTTAATGAACGCTAATACAATGGATGCTTTAGATTTAGAACACTTAGTACTTACGACATTGGTATTATGGATGGTAGATCATAGCCGGATTAAACCAATGGATATTTTACGGAGTGTTCAAACTATAATTGCAGGCATTACATATGCAATTGACTATATCAACTTTCAGTTACAACGTTCAATTTTATCATATCCAATTTTATTAGGACGATCTTAGCTTTATCACGCGAAGGTCAAGAACGATTGAAGTCGGAGTACTTTGGCAATTGGCAAGGATGACGACAAAATGGTATTATAAATGTACCCGATATGCTATCACGAGAAGTCTCAATTACCAGCATCTCAATTAACGTCAGATGATTAACTTAGCTCCAATGATGATGTAGTCACACCGATTACAGAGGCACCCATGGAGATAGTGCAACACCCTAGAGTGATATACCAATGTGGAGGTTTGGCGGAGTACTTGATATACCCAATGAATTCGGAAAGCTCTGATTATGTTAGTATTGATTAGATGACCAAGTATGATGTGCATCATGTTAGTACCCTAGACACAGGATTCAATACTTTGCACATGTCGGACTTACCAACTGATTTTCAACTAGCGCGGGGATTGAAACAGAACATCGCCATTGCACCTTTATGTCAAACTATTAACTTGGCGATTACAATAGAGCCATGGACAATTAAGGTCTACAAAGGTATTAAGGACTAGGAGTTTATTTGTTGGATAGAATTTTTCTTGCATCATAAATCTGCTTTTGCTTAAACTTATGCTAATTTAAAGGATATTCTTGCTGATGTCTATGAGCATCGTATCATTTTAGAGGAGAACGCTAAATCGATACAGCAAAGACAACATCACCTTACTGCTAAATATTCCTTCATGGTGAAGGAAGAATTGGACAAGCTTCTTATGGTTGGTTTTATTTACTTGGTATCAAATAGCAAGTGGGTTTCTCCAATCGTCATGGTACTGAAAAAGAATGGAAAAATCCACATTTTTTCAGGATTTCCGGAAACTTAATGCAATTATCAAGAAAGATTACTTCCCATTACCTTTCATGGATAGTTTGGATAACATATTGTCATTATTACCAGATAGTAAGAGAATAGGAGTGGAGCACCACTTACACTCATTCTGTAGTATTGTTTTGAATTAGTTGGAGTGTAATTTCTTGTATTTTTTGTGTATTCGAGAGTAGTAGTTCTAGTTAAGAATTAACAGTGAGGAGCCGATCACAAGTGTCAATTAAAGATGTTCCAGAATGGATGATTCAGCAGCAGCATCAATTAGAACTTTGGGATGCCCAGATCTTGAAACTAGAGGCTCAAGTCTGTGAATTGGGTGAATATAATGAAGATCTATCAAGCGAGTTGAGAAAGGAGCCGATGGACGGATTAGAAGACAAGGAAAATTTGAATTTAGAACTAGAATCGGTAGAACCTACATTTGATAATGCAGCAAATGATTATTTGGGTGGGCCAGAAGAACTAGTAACTTTGTAGAATTTTGTTAAGTAGTTTTTAGATAGGAATCAATTGTGTATTTGCGAGGACACTGCTTAGATAGGAGTGGGGCTATGTAGAATAGATATTAGTTCATTTTTGTAAGATATTGATAAAATAGATTAATAGTCCATAGAATAATCAGTTCAAGAGGATGGGTGGTTGATTTAGTTATTAAAAGTGGTTTATTATAAGATTACAGTTAGGATCTAGAAATGAGTAGCAATTATATAGGAGTTGTAGAAGTTTTTTGGGATGCTAGACTATGATAGTCATGAGCTGGGGTTAAGCTTGGTGCTACCTCTTTGTTTTCTTTGTTTTCTTTGTTGTTGAAGAGTAATGGATAGTTTCTGAATACTGAGAAGTGAGTCTGTGGAATAAATCAGAGATTGATTTATGAATTATTGATTATGTAATTGGAGTATTGAATGATTGAATTATATGAGAAGTTATTGAAAGATTGATTATGGATGGAAGATTATGATTGTTGTTTATTGAGAGTTGTATGTGTTTTAGACAAAAGAAGTCTATGATTACAGAAATTCTATGAATCCAGATTGGTTGAAGTGAAGTCTGTTATTCCTGGTGTTGGATAGAATTTATGAGTTTTGAGTAGTCTTTTAAGAGTGTGAAGTTGCACACTATTGTTATCAATTGATGAAGGAGTATTGTTATTAAAAGGAAGCATTGTAGTGTTTCTTGGTGTTTTGTGGTTCGGAATATAGTTAATCGTGTGATCCTAACTAGTAAAGCTCATGCACTTAGTCTTTCCCTGTGTTTGATTTTTCCTATACATGTTTATTCTGAAAGGAATTTATAGAATAAGTAAAACGATAATTACAATAAACATAATTTTTTTAAAAAATATATATAAGTTTAATTTAGGTATTTTAGAATAATTTTATAAATAAAAAATATATTTAGGAATTTGGTAATATGGCATGAAATAATAATTATGAAAATTTACTTTTGGATAAATAGCAAAACCTAATGACAAACTTATATTGTCTTAAAAAAGCCACTATACTAATTGTAACTCAATGGAGCAAACATATTGAAAGTAATTACTATATATTATATCATCTCTTTGCTCCCATTAAAATCTTAATATAATTTTTTTTGAATGTAGTTTTTAAATCTTATTTTGATGAAGATTGTTAAATATCTATATATCTAAATAGAATTTGAAAAATAATAGATAACCTTTAACTAACCTTATTGCATGATTGTTGAGTATCTACAAGCAGTGGTTTTTTCAAATCTAGCTTATCGACATCAAAATCTTTATTTATAAATATTCCTACACTGAAGTTTTTAAAAAATCCAACACAAATTTTTACTCTTGGAATTACTATAATAAACGATATCTAAAAACAACATGTATAATGTTTATATTATCATTATTTTGTAAGAACTGTAAACCAAAGAACTTATGATTGATAAATATTTTTTCTTTGCTTTTGAAATAATCTCTTTTAAACCACATTTTTACATTGGCTTCACAAATTGCTTAGATACTAACAAAAAAATTTAAAAATTATAAAAACATATATACAAAATTTACATGCATTTGTTATACAAAATTATATATTTTGGGTTGCAATAAAGTTATATATATAGGAATGTACTTATAATATTAAGATGTACCAAATTTCTACCATAGAAGTTATTAATAAAGCTAATTCATATAAAATCACAGTTAAAAATCAACCAAAATTTATATCAATAAATATGTTTAATATAAAATATATACTTAATAAACAACTATTAAATCTAAAAGATTAAATTTCATAGATGAAGCAGCAAATCTACTTCATGATGACTAACAATGATGGTACAAATCCACATAGAACAAGAATAGTACAAGAAATGATAAACCTAGAGAGGAGCAACAATCTTTATATTATTTAATTTTTCAATTCTACCACAAATTTGGATTTAGGCTCTATTTTTATTTTTGTATAAATCTAATTAAATATATTATATACAAAATATATTCAAAAAAAATAATAATGAACCTTATATCTTATAAAATAAACATATATATCTACATGCATGATATAATCCGCATATTCCTTATAATAGAATTGATAGTCCTAGAGGAGTTTGCAATATATTACCAAAACATAAGAAAAACCTAGCCACATATACATAGACAAAATAAGCACATCATAAAAAATTCTTACATAAAGGATTGCTATAGTGGTTCAAAGTAGTAATTGCTTATAGTGGTATTAAGAGGGAAAGCCTCATTAGGAAAATACGGGATCTTTAATTACAAGTGGATTGTAAAAAGTACAATGTTACCCAAATGAACTCAAATTTAAAAAGGTAGTCCAAATGCTAAGCACAAATTTTAGATTAATTTCTTTCTTGTGTCAAGATATACTCAATTTTTAATACTAATCTCAAACTTGAATCTTCTTTTATAAAAATACCTATAATTCACTTATTATTGATTCAATCGAAGAAAATTATAGGTCATTGAACTTAACTCAAGCTATAAAATTTAAAATATCAAATTTAATAAATAAATTTTAAAAATAATAAAAATCAAATCAAGAAAAAATTTGTCACTTGTTATGGCTGTAATCCTTAGTCGAGAGCTATTATAAAAAGATGGAACAAGATTTTAAGGCCATAAAAGGTTCCTAAGCTATTTAGATATTTTTAAATACTGTGGTGAAGTTAAAAATAAAAAATTATAAATTTTACTAATAAGAAATAGGAAGATTAGTAGTTAATCTAATCCTTGTAGAAAGGGACATGTACAAATTCCATATGGATTATAGCACCTTGAATAGAGTTAGAAGAATAAGGCTAAGGCCTTGTAGCTTGACTTAATAATCTATATACACTACTTGTGAGCCTTAGTGAGGCTTGAACTCTTAATTTCTTAAGCAAATTATCCTTAAAATAAAAATTATTTATTTAATTTTTTTATTAATTATATTCTATCTTTGATCTATTATAACTTACTAAAAATAATTTAGATTTAATTTTTTATTTCATTAGAAAGATAAAAAATTATCTATCAAAAAATATATTTTTATTTTTATTTTTATTTTTTTATTAGGTAAAAATCTTGTAAACAAATTATGACTAGAATTATAGTATAAAATTGCTTGATTGTACTTGTTTCACTTATTTTGTATTTTTCTTCTTTTTTTCTTGTTTCCTATTACTTCTACTTTATATGACTAATTACAAGCAATTCTTAATTGAGACCATCTTGTAATTTGGATTGAAAATTGAATATTATCCTCACAAAGGTACTTTCTTTCACTCTTATCATTGGCTTTGGAATTGTAAGATGTGGTCAATTTCAATTGTATTCCATATCTTGTAGAAAAATCATGTGCCTCTACTATGTTAAATTCATCCCAATCTACTTTGATTTTGTCAATGCTTCTATAGTGACATATAATATTCTTCAAAATAAATTAATATTCCACTTCTATAGACTTTAACCTCAATGTTCTCTCTTCTACATAATTGGAAAATTTATTTTTTATCAAAATTAAATATTTCAAGTTCAAAAGTCTCATTGGCATAACAATCAAATCAATTATTTATTGAAAATGAATGGCACATAGATAGGTAGGGCATAAACCATCTTTATATTTATCTTAGATTTTAATTAGTACTCTTTACAAGAACTCACTAATACCATCATATCCTTGTATAAGTCTTTTTGCTAATAGCACTCCTTGATATTGGTATAGGAAGATCAAACTCTTCTATGTCTAGCCCATAATGTATCATAAAATTAATCTAATATCTTATGTTTGATCTCCAAATCATCTACTACTTTTAATGGCAAACTATTTTTCTTCTTTGGCCTCTTCCACAAGAATCCATTACATAAAAGATAGTTGTAGGATTGGTACCTAATATCCTTAAAAGTCTAATCCAATCAATTAGCTTGTCTCTTCATTGTGTTCAAATATAAGCCAATATTTTTCAACCTCCTTTTATATAAATCAATTCTAAATAGTAAAACTTCATCACCTTAGTATCTTCTACTTGTGAAAAATGCAAAGCCTTCGACCAAGTTTCCATCTTCTTTTTATGTAAGCATTTCTTTCCTCATTGAGTATCTAGACCTAGATAATATATCCGCCACTAAGTTTCTTGTGCCTATGATGTATACTAAAATAAGATTTAAAAACTTAATAAAAAAAATTTATCTAAACATAATAATATCTAATATAATAAAATTAGAAATCATTCTAAGTAAAGGCTAGGAATCAGTCTCTAATACCACATGAATACCTATTAAGTAATTCCTCTCAATCTTAAATGCGGTAAGTATATTTCAAAGCTGTCATTTTACTTGTGAATAAGTTTTTTACTTCTTACTAAGAATCCTTGCTCTAAACCTAATTGCAAATCGGTTATCCTCCTAATCATCTTATTTAATAGTCCATCTAATAGCGATAGGACTTGTATCAATTATCATTGTCACTAATCTTTCACAACTATAGTCCACTTTCCTTAATACTAATAGTGATTTCAAAACCACCTTTAATCCATCCATTACTAATTCTTACTCTTCATTCTATGCAAAAAAAAAATTATCAATAATCAATACAAAGGCTCTTTAATATGAGCATAATGAAGCATTTGTATATGATAAAATATATAAGTAATAAAAAAATCTTCTTACATTGGTGGTGCTCTTACATGCTTTTATCTTTGCTATAGCATCTAACTTATCTGAGTTTAATTTCATTCTATAACTTTCATATAAATGTATAATAATTATAATTTCTTTAAATCCAAATGTGAAATTTTCAAAGAATAAAGTGAGATTTATCTCTTCAAGTCTCTTCAAAATATAATCCACATCTTTAATATATTTCTTTACAAATATATGGTATCCATCCTCTCTCAAAATCAAATCTTTAGCTTCTTCTTTGCAATCCTTAATTGAAACATGATCTAAAAAAGATATAGTATTTTTTAAGACAAATTATTTTAAAATTTAATTCATTATATTTTATATATGAGCTACTGAATTGGTTGCACCTTCAGGCAAGGTATACATACATATTAGATCCAAAAGAGTCTTAATAGTGGTTAGGTTCCTATTTGTCTTTGCTAATTGAAATTAATTATAATCCAAGTATTAATCTCCACTAAAATAAATAACTTTCTTACAAAAACTTTTGCTACTTTATCTACCAATGGTCTAGATCCCATATTTCTAATAATTATCTTATTGACTAATTGCATATCATAAATGAACGTGAACACCTCAAACTTCTTTGGCATCGTGAACCATCAATTAGAGTAAGATAGAATAGATGGTTTAAGAATGCCCAACTTAATCTTTTCTTTTAATAAATCTACCAACATAGGAAGCAAAGCCTTAGGCATTTGAATAGGCTTCAAGTCCTAAGAGACATATGGAATAATAAAAATAACTATAGATATTAATGTTTTAGGATCCATACAACCAATTTCTTTGGGTACAAAAGTAAAAGCCTTATTATGTTTGGAAAACATCTTTAGAAACTTCTCTCTCTTTCTACCTCAGTTAAGATATCACTTTTTTTAATCTTTAATTTATCTAAAAACTTTTTGATAATTTTTTATCAATCTTTCTTAACTCCCTCAATTTCGGCTCTATATTAGATTATTTGATGTGTTCCTTGGTGTCTTCAGGCAATTGAGTTGCTACAAAATTCACCTTCTTTGCCATGGTTTTATACTTAATATATACCATAGCTTCTTGTAATATTATATGACTATCAACTATTCCAAGCCTCCTTGAAAATTTAAAAATATTTTCATATATTTATCTTAAATGAAGCTTTAAAAAAATATTAGCTCCACCTCGATCCATATGCAAAGCCAACCCCTCTAAAATCTTCATATAATCATCTTTAAAACTTTTTTTTTCAATAACATCTAAAATATACTCACTTCTTGAAATTACACCCAATTTTTTAAATTTTTTTTCATATTTCTTCATCCAATATTTATACATATGACCTAAGTCTCCAATCTTTTAAAATTTTAAAATCTCCAAAGTTGTCAAATCCAAAAATCCATACTCAAAACTAATTATATTGAAAAGTGTATCAATAAAAGACTCACTTGTATTTTTGTATCTCTATACTATAGGCATGCTCTTCAGAAATTCAAAAATTCTTCATTAGTCCTTTAAAGAGCTTCTCTCAATTGATTTCTATTTTGTTCATGATCCGATCTTACCATAAGGAATTGCACTAACATTTTTTCATCATACTTCTTAATTCTTGTCTAGTAAGAGCCATCATCTAAAACCTTGGTTTCTATCTTCATAGCCATGATTTAAGGTTGCTCCAAAATCATAAAGTAAGTAGCAAAGTTTTACACAAAGAAATTTTGCTATACCTCTATATTTCCAATCCTTGTCCTAACTTCCAAATATGCCCCATATAAATCACTATACTTATTGTTGGCAGCCCTCAATATCCATCCATGATTAACATCAATAGGCCATTTTTCTATTTCATAAATCTTCCTTGATATGATGTTAATCTTCAATTTGTGATCAATAGGTACCAAAGTATGCTCTTTGAAGTCTTTTAGTCTCACTTGAGCCTCTATTGTAGCCCTAGCCTTAAAAAATGTGCAAATTGAGCATTCATCCTCTCAACCTCAAATTTTCCATGAAAAGCATAATTAAACACATTTACTTTACTTATGTCTATTCCATGTTCTATATTTTTGCTCCTTCTTGCTCTTCTTTAATATTTGCTTCTACCATGGCTTTTAGTAGTCACCTCCTTCTATCTTTCAAGTAGCATTTCTTCAAACTTAGGTACACAAAGTTGAAAGAAGACTTGTCCTATCTCTTGATCTTCTTCTTCAATCAAATAAGAATCCAATGCTTTCATTATAATTATCTTTTCTATCATTTGCCTCTTCTTCTTGATAACATCAATCATAAGCTCATAGAAGTTCTTTCTTATGCAAAGTACCTCCTTCAAGGTGAATTCAATTTTTACATCAAAAATCCTTTCTTCCAAAATTTCCTTCATATCAATAGAGATTTCAATATCCAATTGAAGTTTATAAAAAAGACCTTTATCTTTAGGCATGTTTAAGTCTTCTTTTTTCTTGTCTTTTTCTCTACTTCTTGAGCTCCAACTCTATGCCTTGGTTGAGATGAAGTCACTACTTGAGCTTGTAGGTAAGAAGGCTCTTTTTTTTTTGAGTAGATTCTTCTTATTAGAAAGCTCTGCCATATCTTCTAGAAAGGATCTAATTCTCTTCTCTTTTTTAATGGCATCTTGGTCTCTCAAATCTTTATTGCCATTTAAAAAAAATTTGATGTTAATAGCATCAATTGGATCATCTCAACATATTGCCCTCCTAATAGCTTTTGTCCCTTTAATTATAGATTTTCTTTATGATCTCAAGATAGTCATTGTGCCCTCAATCTCTACTTCAATGAGATAAGACTCGGCTTCTCTCACAAGCAATTTACTTGCTCTCCCTAGAAAGTCTTCTACAAGATTTTTCATACTTCTTCTTTTAAAAATAAACTCTAAGGTTGTTCTATAATAGTATCATATTACAAGCGTCTTTGCTTAAGAATGCATCAAGCATCTAATTATAGAAGGTAAGTAGAAATATAATAACAATTCTATCATGTCTAATAGAATCTTAAATAAACTTTAAATAATATTTAATAATTTTAATCAAATATATAATTATTTTACATCAATATAAAATAAATTTAAAAGAGATTATAAAAGAAATACAAAGAAGTCAAAAATTAATTTCAAAAAAAACTAACAAAGAAATATTTAAAAAATACAAATTTAATCCTTTAAAGAAATAAAAATAATCTTAAAAAAATATTAGAAACAAAAAATTTAAAAAAAACAACAAAGAACTCTAAAAAAATATTAAAACTAAATTTTTTAAATAAATCCTAAATAAATCTTAATTGAATATTAATTTAATTCTAATTAAAATCCTAATGAATCTTAACCAAATCCTAGATCAAATCCTAATTGGAATCTTAAATCTTAAATCAATCTTAATGAACTTTAATAAAACCTTGATCAAATCCTAGACAAATCATAATTAAACTCTAATCAAATCCTAATCAAATTTTAGGTAAATTTTAAATCATAATTAAATTCTAATCAAATCTTAATCAAATCCTAGATCCTAAATCAATCCTAATTAAATCTTAATCAATTCTTAAATCTTAAATAAATCTTAATAATCCTATAATAGATTAAAAATTTAATAACTAATGATTGAACAATTGATTTTGACTAAAAATTGTTATATCTTGTAACAACTAAGTGAGCAATAAGTACAAAAAAAATTGAAGTAGATTGTACATACAAATAGCAAGCAAAGCTTCTAAAATCTCTCATTGTTGGCTACTCTCCTTCTCCAATTTGAATGTTGATCATTCTACATTGATTTCTCTTAGCTAAATTATTTAATTACTTCAAAAGTTGAATTATGTGTAAATATTGAAGTCTTGATTTCTCTCACCAAATTTTGCTTCAATACAAGTAGAAAATATTTTTAGATCTTTGAATCACTCATCAATCCTAAATCTCAAATTTTTCAGATTATAGCCTACAAAAATCCTCATATGCTTCAATATAACTTCTCAATTAACTTCATACTTCTTGCACACATTTATAACAATCACAACAAAAAAAATCCAATTTTTATTTATATATATATATATATTACAAAACTCAAAAAATCCTCAAATTTATAAACATATTTTTATTATTAATATCTAAACCTACCAAGTACATCACTAACTCCAAAAATTTCTTAAAATCTTAATATTAATTCAAATGATATGAAAATAATATTAAAAAATCTTTCTTTAAGTCTACTCTCAAATTCTATTCTTTAATTTATAAAAGAAACTCAGAGTCATTGTAGGTGTTCAATTTTGTGCCTTAAGATCTAATTTTGACTCTTATTGGCAACTGATCCTCTCTAGATATTTTTATCTTTATGAAATATCTTATCTAAAATTAACTCTTAATTTTTTCTTACATATGCTTATATGCTTTATTTTTCTAATTTATATTATTTTACCTTATATATAACTTTATAAAGTAAATAGAATCAATTTTCATTAAAAGTAATTTTAATATTAATAGATTTTATTACTTTCTTATTTTTTATCTATATTTTTTATTATATATTTTTAATTAGGCTCTTCTATAATAAAATAATTTTTTTCTTCTTTCACCTAATAGCTATATTACTATAAGAAAGAAGTGAATCTCACTCTATCTTTTTTAAAGAAGATAATTCTTTTTTTTGAGTCTTTATCAGAATTAAAGCAATCTTCTTTCTCATATTTAGGACTATCACAATAAATGCACTTCTTAATAAATCCTTTTGATTCCTTCAATGTATGCAAAGAAGTAGCTCTTTGGCTTGTCTTTAATTCACATATCTCCGCTCCCAATTCTCTCATGCCTTTAACCAATTCTTCAAGGATGTCTTTGAGAAGAGTCTTACAAGTCTCTTGGATTGGAGTAGATATCACCAAACTTGATGGAATAATTGGCATCATAGGTGGTAGAGCTTTATGCTCCAAAGTTCTTTTTTTTGCCTTCATCTACTATTACTTAGTCATGAATAGCACCACATCTTCTAATCTCTTCCAATCATTAATTAAACTTCCTTTGATGGACTTATCAGCCAAAAGTACAAAGATCATATCTTCTAGTGCTTTATTTTTTGCTTGCAAGAATAATTCAATCTTCCTTACATCTAATAACAGTTCCTCTGAAGATGACAGTTGAGAGAATTTTTTCTCCAATTTCCTAAGTAACTTGTTAGGAATTGAAGACCTCTCCAATAGTTACTCAATCTACTCTAAATATGACCTCTTGATGATTCTATTAAAATCTTCATTATAAAATTCATCTCTCAATATTCCTTCATAGTTATTTCAAGCCTCTAAATTACCTCTATGCAAATCCTTCACCCTCTTTCTAATTTCAAAAATACATACCAATTCAAAATTAAAAATATAGCAAGACTTTGGAACTTGATGTACCTCCATCTCTTCTACAAGCTATAAACTTCAAAGTATTAAAGTCAATAAATAACTTTAAAAAAAAAAAATAAGAACCAAACTAAGGAAAAGATGGCTACTTGTTTATAGCCGTAGCCCTCAAAACTCCTGTACTTAAATTTGCTTGGATCTCTTTTAACACGGCTCCATTTCTTATATACTAAAGCTTGATAGAAAGCTAATAATGATATCTAGATTTTCTGAAAATTTCAGATCAAAAAAATAAAAATGTAGTAGAAAGCATGGCAGATTTCAAACTCGTTATCAATCTCAATGCTGAAAAAGTTGAGCAATCCCCCTCCCACACACCTACCTAAGCAAAAATCCTACTTGATGCTAAAATCCCCCCCCCCCCTCTTTTTTAATCTTCTCTCAACTCTCACCTTGAATTATTATAGAGTCTGATATTTATCCTAAAAGGCAATATCATCAAAGTAATTCAATAATCAATTCAAGACAATAATTTTATATTCTAAAATCCACTCAAATTTATAAATATATAAGCATTATATTCCTCCCTCTCTAAAAGTAAAACTAATTACCTTCTAAATATCTTTGATGCACTTAAATTAAGTGCATTGACAATAAATTTTAGTAAATTGATTAATATATGTTTGAAAAAAGTGTAAAACAGCTCCAAAATTAGTTACTATAGAAGTTGAAGAATGTGATTGGATATAGTTAGAAGATATTAAAAAGATTGCAAATATTATCCATCCTTTGGGATTTTTTATATTCTATGTACTTTGAAGCTTCAAGCTTATTAAAGTATTTATTAATTATTATAAATTTTTGAATATAAATAATATATAGTATGGTTTTGTTGAAAAGCATGACTTTGAATCTTTAAAATATTTATTTATATTTTATGCTAAATAATTGCTGGTTATTTATATTTTTATTTCAAAAGTCTTACTACAAAGCCATTTAAAATTTACTCAACAACTAATGGCCTCTAATTGTTAGACAAAAAAAAATACCTTTATCACTTAAAATTTTACTTATTTGGCAAATGAAGTGATAGTTGTTGCTTATGTGATTTTTATAGATCCATGTTGTAAATAAGTAATTTTATAATTTTGAATAAAGAACATAGTTATAGTGTATCTTGTGGCTCTTTGAACTCATATATTAATAATATAACAACCAATGCCATAGAATTAATTTTATATCCAAAATCTAAATTTAAGTAGTATTGAAAAGTTTATTATTGGCTAGAGAAAGTACAAAGCTTTTTATTGTAGAGATCTTTTTTGCTTATGTATGTTTTATTTAGTTTCTATCCTCCTTTTTGCATTAATTTGTAGTAAGCCTTAAATCATTTAAGCAAAAATACAATAAAGATAGAAAACTTAAGGATTATTTTAATATAAATTTGGAAGAGATGTACACTAAGGTTTTGAGGCTAATTTAGTTAAAAAGTTCAATAAGCATTATTTTAATGGTAGTTATCATATTAAAAATGTCCACAATGCATGATGTAATAAATACCTTCACTCATGAGCTTTTGAATTTTATTTCTTATATACTTCTTCTTTGTGATAATCTTTTGTAAAAGTTACACTATACAACTAAAAATATGGTAATAGAATTAGGCCTAAATTATAAAGTCATCCATTATTGCTAAAATAATTATATTTTGTGCTGAGGAGACAATGCATAGATTGATAAACGTCTCATATATGACAAATGTAGATATAAATCCAACTCAAAATACTATACCAATGAAAGTATTATGACACTTTTTTTTATACTATAGCTACAATGGATGTATTGTTCAGTTGCAATCGAGGAGTTGCTGAAATGGCACTTTCATAATGAATTTGTGGATAACAAGATTTCATTTGTGGTGGAAAATTTAGCTTAGAAAAAAACTAACATCCTTGATAAGAACTTCACTAGAAAAAATTCAATGTTTAATTAGCATTATCATTAGACATTGTCATATTTTATAAAGTGTGCATGAAAATGCACTAGGCATCTAATTGTAGAAGATAAAATGGAACTTATAATATAAAGATCTTAAAAATTCTAATAGAATTATAACATCTAATTAAATTATAACAATGTTAATCAAACTTTAATTAAATTGCAAAAGAAGTCTCAAAGAACTTACAAATTATTTTTAAAGAAATCAAAAATGAATCATAAAAGAATATATATAAAAAATAATTCTTTAAAAGATAATAAAAAAAATTATAATTAAATTTTAATCAAATATTAAAATAATCTTCATTAAATCATAAATAAATCCTAATAAAATTATAATAATATCCTAAATCAATCCCAATAAAATTTTAAATAAATCCTAACTAAATCTTAATAAATCTTAATAAAAGCCTAAATCCTATTGCTAGACCAAATTTTAATGAAATCCTAATCAAATCTTAGATCAAATTCTTATCAAATTCTAAATTAATTCTAATTAAATCTCAATCAAACCTTGGTTAAATCTTAATCAAATCCTAAATTCTAACCAAATCCTAAATAAATCTTAAATAAATCCTAAAAAACCTCAAAAAAATTTAAGTAAATTTTAATCAACTACTATTGTTATTTTTAAATATTAATAAATATTAATTCAATTATTAATCTTAGAAAAATATCACCTAGGCTTTAATCCATAAGAAATTTATAATTATATAAAATTTGAGAATTATCAAAATTACTATTTAAAAGTAAAGCTCCCAAAACCTTCAAGATGATAGTTGCTTTTTTTTTTCAATATGAATGTTGATCTCCTAACAAAGATTTTTCTATGTTGAATTAATAAATTCCTTAAAAAATTGGCTCGTATATAGGTATTTAAGTCTAAATTACTCTCACTAATTTATGCTTCAAATGAATAGGCAGATTTTGCAAGATTATAAAAACCTTTATTAATCCTAAATTTTAATTATCCAAGACCATAACCCACAAAACTCTCACAACCTTCAATCTATCCACTTGATTAATTTCAAATTTTTTTTACACGTTTACAATAAGTACAATAATAAATTGACATTTTTTTTTCTTAAATATGCTATGATATTCATAAAATTAACTAATCATTTTTAAAATCTAAATCCACAATATACATTTTATTTTGAAAAGCTCTCAAAATCTCAATATACCTTCAAATTACATAAAATTAACTCTTAAAAATCCTCTTACCAATTTTTTCTCAAATTTTAGTCTTTCATCAATCAAAGAATCTTTAAGACACCATAGGTGCATAGTTTTGTGATCTGATTTCAACATTAGTTCATAGCCGGTCCTCTTTAGGTATAAAATCTATTCTTAATCTTTATTTAAAACCTATTCTTAATCTTTTTAAAAATATGCTTATATCAATTATTTATCTCATTTACTTTAATTTGGCTCATTTATACCTATATAAAATAAATAAAAATCTCTTTTATAAAAAAATAGTATCAAATTTAAAGTTTTTTCTATCTTCCTATTATTTCTCTTTTTTTTATTATATCTTTCTACTAGGCTCTTCTAAAATAAAATAATTTTTTTCTTCTTTCACCTAATGACCATACTATTACATAATAATAATATTAATCTACATACCCTACATTATTCTTCATACTTCACTTAGCCAATATTACTACTAATGTATAATGTATTGCCTTCGTTAATAACAAAGAAAAATATTGTATTCTTAGTATTATTGGTTTTTAGAAAGAGCTACTAACTTTTGATAATATGAATATTTATATTGAATCTTTGATGGAAGAATTGTAAATTTCATGAACTAGAGTTTGGCCATACAATGTATCCATTAGTTCTAATAAAGAAAGGTAGTTAACTCTTTGAACAATGTTATTATAGACTATTAGCAACTATCTTGTATTTAGACTTATATCATAATAAGAGACAAAAAGTTACCTTGTATGCCATATATGTAGACCATTGATAGATTTTTGACCTATTTAAGGATCAAAAAAATAAAAGATTGTCTACATTGGATTTTAAAGGTGGCTACCACCAAATCACTCATATAAGAAAAACTTAAGATTTAATGATAAAGAAGATCATAGAAAAGAGCCACCTCAATTATTTGGTTTGAATAAACTACAATTTGGTGAAGAAAAAAACCAATATCTTGTTGAAGATGGAATATTAGAAGGAAAAATTGACCTTATATTTGGCATAAAAGGAAATAATTATTTGAACTATACAAAATTTTCTACTCAAAAGTATCAATGTGGCTTTGTTTGAAATGTAAATTTTTTTATGAAGTGATAGACTATTAAATTTTTTGTACTTATTTTATAAAAAATATATATATATATATATATATATATATATATATATTTAATATAAATTGATGATTATAGTATTCTAAGTAGGAATTACATAGAAATATATGTGTATAGATATGATTGACAAAAAAAAAAAAAAAAAAAAAAAAAAAAACAATAATTTAAAAGTATGTTTTTTTAATAGAAAAAAATAATTGTACAAGACTTATTGATACAAAATATCCTTGATGTAATGCATTGTGAGAAATATTTATATGAAAACCTAATTAAAACTTTATTTGATAAGAAATACTATCCCAGAGGAAGACAAGACATGTAGGACATGGATATTTGACTAGAAATTTGATTGCAACCATAAGATTAATACCAAATGTTAGATGGTTATTATACATTGAAGTCAAAAAAAAAATAGAATTTTTAGCCATCATTGCACCACTTCAAACATTAAGAGATTATACTAAAATAATACAAAAATAGATAGTTGATAGTAAGTTATGATACATAAAGTAAAACAACTTTCATATTTTAATACAACAAGTATTGTTCCAACATTTCTAGGTGCATTGAATCTTAAACACAAGGTCTATAAGACTATTATACAAAATTTATTGTGTCTTTTACAAGCTTAGTTCAAAAGTAGTTCAAATGAATCAAAAGAAGGAGCTACTAAAAAATATCATAGTAACCTTGTGCATGTTAAAAAAAAGTTTCTATTAGAATTTTTCAACATAATAATTTATTGCATGATTTATTTAGCCAAAGAATTATTTATTTGTGGTCCGATGCATTATCAATAAATGTATCCTATGGAATGATATATATAGATATTAATAGACTATATAAGAATTTATGTAAGATGGAAGAAGAGTATGGTAGAAGGATATGCCACAAATAATATTCTTGATTTTTGTATAAAATATATGACATGCTTCAAGCCAATATCATGTTGCAAATGGGATCCTATAGAGCACTAATCTATGTATGATAAAGTCATAGAAGGTAATAATATAAAGCAATAAATGTTGGATAGTCTTAGAGATTGAGCACATGAATTTATTGCTGCAAATGTTGCTCATTTTTAGCCATAGAGATGATAAGATTTTAAGCAACCATGTCTTAGTGATGTTATATATTAGATAGTAGAAGAATTAGTTGTAATAATAAAAATCCTAAAATCTCTAAGAATATTAGTGTATTTCTTATTTACAAAGTAGTGGTGGCTATATAAAGTATAAATATTATGTAAAGAGAAAGAAGGATATATAACTTGTATTTATAGCAATATACTATTGTAGTATAAAGACAATAGTAAGTGATTCTCTTAAAGTTTTGATTTAAGATTTAATGATGTTATAATGATTTGAAGATAAATTAGCAAATGAGAGTCTTTTATAATAATCTAAGCTGATTTAATTATAATTTGTAAATAAAGGTATGAATTCATACTATTCTAGTAAGTAAAATTAACAAAAAAAAAAATAGAAAATTATTTTCTTGTATACATTTGTAAGATGGTAAGTCATTGTAAAGAAAGAGCATCAATTAGAGAAAATAGTTTTATGTCATAGAAATCTCCAAAAAAGAAATAGATATATAACACCATTTTCTCTTGAGATATATAAGCTTTTAAGTTTTGTGGTCTTCTTATAAAATAAGATCTTTACTATTATTAATTTTAGAGCCTTTTTTATGAAAGATATAATATATAGATCAAAATTACCAAACAGCATTGCAATGCCATTTATAACAATGTAGACTTCCAAAATGCATCTTTACTACAAATCAAAAGAATCAAATAAGAAGACAAATGATTCAAACATTCATATATCTTATAAGCAAACTTCCATAATAACTCGTGATGATGTCAAACATCCATCATGATGCACCAAATTTCTTAATTAGATTGAAGAAATACTTCAATTTGATTATAAAAACCATATCATTATAGTGTTATTATAAAATTGGATTAGAATCTAATACGAAAGAAAAAAACTCAATAATTAACGAGGACCACTATAAATTTACAATTTCAAAAAACAAAAAAAAAAAAAAAAAAAAAAAAATCTTTAGTATTTTTTAATATTAGATTGAACTTATTTGATTTTTCTATCCATGCTCAACAAGTATTTTATTTGGAAGACCTACACCTTCTAAGATAGAACATAGTCACAAAAATAGATGTTTGGAGCAAAAGAAGAGAGAAATAGTATGCTAAAGAAGAAGAAGATCTTCTCTTTTTAATTAAATTTGATTTAAACTTTATAAGTCTCTATCTCAAAAAAATTATAAAATCAAATAATATATAAGATATACAACTTTATATGGAAAGAAATGTTTTTATAACAGATATACATGACAGCCCTACTGATGTCAAAGCAGACGAGTATGAGAATTTATTAGAATACTCATCAAGAAAAGATATCTAGATGTATTATAAAGAAGTTGGTTCTTGAATAATAGTAGGAGAGAAGAGATGTCAATATTTACCTCAATCCATGGATTTCTATAGTAAATTACTACATAAATAAAATAATATAGAAATACATTATTTGTGATATAATTTCAAAGACATCTTTTATAACTAGATAACTTTATGTAGTGTATGAAGTATCTCTTGTAGATTATAAGTATGTGAATAATAATAAAATATTATATTATAATTAAAAAATTAATATTATTGATTTTGATTGATGGCTTGTGTAGTACATAATATATATATATATATATATATATATATATTGGAATTTAATATTATACAACATTAATTGTATGAATGAGAAATTATTCTTATAGAAGATGTGACATTAAACATTAAACCAATATTGGCTTACTTAATTTGAAAAAAAATACATAGATATTAGTATAAAATATTTTAGTTTTATATATTAAATATTAAAATTGGAAAATTACTATAGAATTGTAACCAAGTTCTTTGAGATGATAAAGATATTTTGGATTAAAAATAGAATGTATGTATATTAATTTTAATAAATTTATTTTAATAACATATATCCACTATGGAATATTTTTTAATGTCAAATACAATATTGAATCTAATTTATTTGATTTTTAAAAAATACAAAAATTATATAAATAACATAGAATCATAAAATTTGATGCTTTTAACATTACTTTAAAAAGTGATTTTCTTCTAATGAAGATAATTGAAATAAGACTATATGACATAGTATCTACTTTTAATATAAGTAAACATCAAGAATCTACTCTAATGTTGTAGTGTCAAATGTATTATTTCTCATTATTTGTAAAAAGATAAATATGTTGTCATTGACAAACTTTATTACAACTTTGATGTTGTGACATTAAAAGTTATAATATCCTAGTATTAGAAAAAAAAATTAGTACTTATTTAAACAATAATATATTATGTGCATAAAAAAATATAAATATAAATGTAAAAAAACTTGCAAAATATTTTTAGATATAACTTAGATCTATAAGTTTCATTAGATGCACTATGAGGATATAAAAATTCATCATAATTTATTTGTTTTGGACCAAATCAATCATTATGGAAGTATTCTATAATTTTAACATATGTTACACAAGCCTTATAAATCTTAGATGGCTTTTACATAGCATCTTTATCAGCTAAAATTATAGAGATAAGATTAAAGCCATCTTCAATTTTATCAACATCTTTCTTATTGTCAAGCTTTAATTCAAGATTCCAGCTATAGATTCTTTGTACTTTCCGATAGTTATTAAAAAAATATGTTATTTTAAAAATCTATCTCTTATTGCTTTTATTTCTATCCTCTTAGTTACATATGAGTATTTTATTTATAAAGTATATTACATAAATATATGTCTTTGAAATTTTAACAAGACTTTAAATGTAATATCAAAGTAAAATTAATCTTGAAAAATAGTGAATCATTTCGTTGTTTAAAATTATTAAAGCAATTTAAAAATACAAATTATCTTCTTTTAAATGAATACTATCTTCAAGATGCCACTTTTTTCATTTAATTATTTAATTTTTTTCCTTATTTCTCTAATATACATGTATTTGTATATGCTTTTTAATTTTACAAACTATTATCAATTTTAAATAGAATAGAATTTTTTTATAGAAAAATCACATAAAAGAATATTTTTTTCTTTTGAATTTGTTTGTTAAAAACAATGAAATATGTTTCTTATGAAAATTTAAATTAGCACATGAAAGAATCATATGCAAGCAAAAAAAATTATTTTAGAAGTATTATTTATAGAACCTATAAAAATATAATTATTTTTGTATGCTTTTAGAATATAGTAATAAATAATAATAAACTACTTTTATTACTTTGAAATAATTATATTCTAAATAAATTTTTAACCATATAATGTATACATTGTATAGTTTTGAAGTTATTCATAATTTTCTATATAAAAAAAATATTTTTTTGAACTTTAAAAAAAGAAAAAAAATGTTAAAACAATATTTTTTTATTTATTATTAAATTATATATATATATATATATATATATATATATATATAGCATTCAATTCTTATTTTAATAAAAATATCAACAAAATTCTAAAGTAATAGAAGGTTGAATAAGAAATTTTCAACAAAAACATACATATATTCTTTCATAATGTCTCTATGATAGTGCAATCTGTATTCAAAAAAGATGTTAAAAAAATTAAAGATTAATTTATAATATTTCATTAAAATAAATTAATTTCTATCTAAAAATAAATTGATAAGAATTTTATAAAGAATCTCATTTAGATTTTATAAACTTATACAAGTTTATTAACTTTGAAAAAACAAAAAATAAATAAAGATCATTATAGATGTACATAGATTATTTTACAGTCAACAAATTTTAATTATTTTTTTATTTTGTAATAAATTAAATTAAGCTAATATATAAACTAAAGTATATATATATATGAGAGAAAAACATATAATCTAATAATCATTAAAAGAAGAGGTGATCAAAAGATTATGTTATTATATCATAAATAGTTTTAATGTATAAGAAATCAAGAAAATGACATCTTATTAACATACTAAGTGGTTTTATTTTTAAAAGAAAGTTAGACTTATTTTTGTAATTTACGTGAAAATTAATTAAATTATTTTTAAAAAATGGTTAAAACTCCAATAAATAAAAAAGAAATTTAAAATGATTAATTTTTTAAAAAAATATATAAATAATAATATCAACATGGTATCAAATAATAAATAAATAAAAACATACCTACAAAGAAGGAACAAGGAATTAAAATTAGGATATCAAAAGGATTTTAGTTAGAATATGCTAAAACTTTGGAATCAAAGCATCAAAAAAACATCAAACAAAATACTCGAAGGTGTCCTAACCTGGTCATAAACAGATATCAGTGCATGGTCACATGGGTAATTAAGAATTGGATATTATTTCCATCTGGTTATCAGAAATTATAAAGAATGACCAAGATGGCAGCAAAAAGCTTGAATAGAGAGGAAAGATGAAGCTCAAGGTAAAAAGGGCAAATAAAAACGAATAATTTTGATATTTTAAAATTGAATTTATTCAAACAAGTGTGTATTTTTTGTGTAAGGATAGTGTCTACATATGTTGAGTTAGGTAATAGTGCAATTGGAAGTTTATAAAGGCTTACTATAAGTACAAAGGAGATAAAAATATATAAGTAAAATGATCAAAAAGAAAAAAGAAAAGATAGAAAAATATTATTTAAAAAAAAAAATAGATAGAATAGTATGTTAAAAAAATGACCATTTAGAGACTGTACAAGCAATGCAAGTATATTCAATGTTGATTGTATTGTATTTGAATTCTTAACTTTATATATATATATATATATATATCTTTTTCCATCAATTCAGTAATTAATAATTTAATATTATAAGTGATAATAAAATTTTAAGTTTTTAAAAATTTAGAACTTGATTTATATAAAATTTAGGTTACACTAATTGCTAAAAGATGCTTTTTTATCCCACAAAAATTTGAAACAGGTGTAAATATTTTGAATATAATGTCATGCTTTTTGGACTTGTATATTTGTTTTTAAAGTAACAAAAATAAAAAATTCTATTGTAAAATATTAGATGAAATGTCTTTTATTTTTAAAAATCCATATCAATATCAATAATCAGAAATTGATACAAAAAATAAATAAATAAATAAATAAATATTAAAATTAAAAATACTAAATTATATATTAAGATAAAAAAAAATGTGTTATTTATACAACTTAAGTAGACATTTTAGAAGATATAATTTTAAATAATGGACTTAAGATGAATTTTTAAGATAAATAAACCATCTTTAAATAGAAAATTTGAATTACAAAAGATTTCTAATTTTTTAAAAAACTATTTAAAAATTATCTTGATTTATTGCTTAGATTTTTTATATGATTTCAAAAGACAAAAAATAGTATAAAAAAATATGATATAGCAAAATTTTGAGTTCTAAAAAAAAAATTTGATATTATATTATAATTATTATTATTATTATTTATTTTTATAAAAAAATAATTAAAAAAATTACACATAAAAATGTACCAAATTTTGTATTAGATAAATTATTATTTTTTGTAGAATAGAATTATTTATTTTTAATAAGGAATATAACAAAAATTAAGTTTTATCAATATTACATATAAGATTTATAATAATAAACTACTTGCAATTATAAAATTATTTTTAAATAATGATATTGATTGAAAAGGTTGTTTTTAATACAATCATATTTTATGTTGATTATAAGAACCTTATATATTTTATACTAGTACATTTTCTCAAATCTCTTAGAACATACATTTATCACAATTGACATTTAATATGATATATTTTCTAAGTTTTATAACATAATTTATCAAAGCACCTAATTTTAATAATTTTATCTTACACAAAACAGAAAGAAAAGTAATTTATTTTTAATAACAAATAATTTTGAAAAAAAATAGCAATTAAATCTTTGAGTTGTAAGCTGTTAGTTCTTTTTTAATAAATGTTTTTTAATAAAATTTGTTTAAGTACACCAAAAAAATATCTTCCTTTTAAATTTTAAAAAATCTATTTATTGATATAAATAATCATAGACTCAAAGACAATATTTTTTATTCTAAAAGTTGCATTTTTGTTTCAAAAGATCTAACATGCCTACTTATACTTTAGTGCAACAAGACTTCATAACATTAAGACATTTTAAATTCAAAGTCTTAAGAACTTATTTAAAGCTAATTTTTGTAGTTTCAAACATAAAAAGAAATCAAAGGACCATTATAATTAGCAAAAGTTTCTCTCAAAAATCACTTAGGTTCTTCAATTACTATCTATTTGAAAAAAAGCATAATAAAAATCTTGCAAGTATGCTAGGAAGGATTTGCACTACTTGTCATTTTTATTTATTAAAACCTAAGACCAAAATTTTATAAGAATTGTAAGATAATAAAAATAGAATAAAACTAAATAAAGATTATTTTATATATTCTTTAATATATTTTTTTATGTTTTTCTACAAGTTTTGCTTTAATCACATGAAAATAGAACTAACAGATTTTTGTCAATAATCTTAATTGCTAAAAAAAATGAATGATCAAAGATTGTTTACCAAAGTTATAATTAATAATTGTAGTTAATAACATAGTAATGTTTGTATAATATTTCTGATTAAAGATAAGCATGATCAAGACAGCTCTTTGATTTTTTTAAGTTACAAGTGATCTAAAAACATGTATTTTTTAAATTTACTAGTCATTTTTTTTGATAAAATCTAAAAAAAATTGAACTATATTTCTTCTTACTATATACATGTCCTAGTCCATTTTGTTGATGCAAAATAAGATACATAAAGAATAATTATATTTATAGTTATTTATAAAAAAGAAAGTACTTGAATCAATAGATTATATATAAAACTTATGAGCAAGTGGGATTTGACTTTTATATAGGGTACCTACATCTTGTGACCTAATTTAATTCATGAGTAATTTTTTGATTTCTAAGTGAGTGATTATGAGATAGATTTTAGGTTTGGCATTGTAGATTGAATATGGTTGCTCACTCTAAGGATTCTTAGATTTTTGCTATCTTTTGATACTTGAGTTATGTATTTATGTACTTTCTTTCTATTAATGTATATATATATAGATATATACATATGTTGATTAGTAAATTTTGTGTATCTATTAGAGAGAAACATATGTTGACACATTCCTTGTTATTACAATAAATGACGATGATCATCAGTTGTTTCACAATCCTGTTTGGTATTTTGAACTTCCTTTTCATGCAAAAATCCACCATAGGGTACTTGCAAGACAACCGAGATGAAAGGCATGAACATTTTGTGAAAAGACGTGGAAAGTGTGCGTGCAGTAACATACTACGTAATATATATTGCAGGAAGTGGGAAAATTTTGAGGCATGGTTACAAATGGTACAGAATTGAATACAACCTGTATCTGCTAAGAGTTAAGTTCTGCTACAGTCTGCTACAGTACATGCCGTCCTCGTCGATAATGTGCACCTTAATGAACTTGTGATCACAATCAGGAAACAAATTTCAATAACCACAAGCCCAGATTCATGGCTTATACAAGTAATTGCCGAGCTTGGTCGCCTTTCCAACACGTCATCTTGGGGTTCCAACTCGCCATCGATCTTGACCTGCCGTCGAACAATTCTGCAAGAAGTTGACTGAAAAGAAAGAAAGGAGATAGACTGGAACCTGTGCTTGTTTGATAGGTGGTTTATGATGTTGGAGAGGTAGCCTGAAAACAGACAACCATGGAATAGGCAGGAACCGATGCAACAAAGCCGAAAAAGATGTGCTAATCGCTATCAATGACTCTCCCAGACCTCAACCCCCTGAAAATCTTTGCGCGTAATGAAAAGTCGGCCTCCTCCGGCCACCATCTGAGTAATCTCCTGGCCAGGGTGACGACGGTGCTCGAGGCGATTCCTACGAAACGACGACTCCGAAAACTCTTTTTCTTCCTTCGGCCTAAAACTCTCTGCCAAGGGCACCTCAGACCAGACCTCAACATCCGCTCCTTGGGATAACCAAACCTGCTTGTTGTATGAGATGAGCTTCTTGTTCGCACCAGTGACTGCTTTGTCAGAGAAATGATTTAGTTCCTCCAGCTCCAACCAAGGATTTTGTGTGTCGAGGATGCGCAGATCCGCTAAGTAGAGCGCACCAGACTGGACGCCTACCTTAAAAATGGATCCTAGCTCTTCATCCACGACCATGTCTGCGAACACGTCTTGCTGCTCGAAGCCTCGTGAAGCTCTTTGGAAATTAGGCTCCTTCCAATCCCAAACTATTTTGTCCGCCCGCAAGTCCCACAGCCTCATGTATCCACTGAATCCGAAAGAACCCCCTTGCACAGACCCGACGAAAAGGAGATTCTTCGATTCTAACCACTGAAGCTTGGTCGCCGCTTTCGTGTGTGCAGCCTGGCCATTCTGCCTTCCAAATTCTCGGCTAACCTGCGAAGTTGCCTTGTCCACGACAAGCAGAGTGTTGTCAAGTTTTTGCCCATTTTCGAAACTAGCAAACACTGACGAAGCATTTGATGCAATCGCTTGCACGACGGCGTTGTAAACCCTAGGATCGTTGGCATCCGTCCACATCACGGTCTTCGCGTGAATGCCCTGCGTCACATCATATAAATGAAGGCCTGGTAAATCTTTCTCACCACCTGCAACCAAATCATCCGAAATGCGGTGCATAATATCTATAGAACCGAACTCCGTAAGTGTGGTCTTCTTTTTGCGAAGCGCCCAGTCGTAGACAGTAATTTTACTTCCGTGGCCAATCCAGACGGAGCCATCTGGTCCTGCTGCCAGTGCTCCAGGAATGTCGATGCCACTGGGAATAATCGGCTTCGCCTTCTCAGCATCAATTCCATTCAACGGAGCACGACCATGCGCATTCCGAAGACACTCTTCAATTCCATAGAACGTGGCCTCTTCAATCAATCTGTCTAAGAAACCTAAGCTCTCAGGTTTCGGATAAACAACTCCAGTTCTTAGCATGTTGAGCAATATGTTGAACATGTCGGGGTCCCGATCAAACCAACCTTGCCCGCTTTGACTGACTGTCTTGTACAGGTGAGAATCTTTTCCTGCCTTCTCCACAGTTTGCATCGTGGTCACAAAAACCCTGCCACCAACTTCAATTTTCGCTCTACCCTGCATCGCCATTGTGATAATCACCTGCGCCAATCCCTTAGGATTTTCACACAGCCTCTTCCAGGCCTAACCCCAATACGAAAGAACTCTTGAACGTGACGATGGCTCAAATCAAAAACGCAATTTAAGCCGAATTGCTCAAACCCACCACTCGTTTGACTTGAGTAACGCACGAGAACTTCAAGCAGATGACCTACACATTCCCTAGCAGAACTATTGGCCTGTACTCCATTGCTAACGATCTATATCGGCCATGCATCTCCTAAACAAGCAGGTAATCGAGAGCCTTGACGCATGTACACACACACACACACACAAATGTGTGTGTGTATATGTATATAGATACGCACTCCACACTCAGCTCTTGTGTAACGTTGACGTACGAACAAGCATTGCCCGTCCGCCAAATTAAGGAAGTAAGTAAAGAGGGAGAGAGAGAGGAGAGGGCTACGAAACGAGAAACAGAGAAAGTCTTTGCGTCAGGTGACACAGCCAAGCACAGAGAGAGTGAGTACCTTTGGCAAGGAAAGGCGTTGAGATTGTGGAAAAAGGCGTGGAAATTGCGGGCAGCTGTGAGGGGAGGGGCTTCTGGAAGGGAGGTTGGAGGGCAGAGGGCCGAATGATGAAGACCCTTCCCCTCCACACTGTTGGATTCAAGCTAGGCATCAGTCAAACACCAAGACTCTCCCCCCTAGACTCTCCCCTTTATCACTCCAAGGGGACTTGGGGGGTCCCATAAATTGTGCCTTGACTGGCTGATTGAATGACTGACTGCCTGCTCCATCCACGAGGTCATCCATCCATCATCCACCACCACGGAGGCTTCTCCTCTCTCTGGTCCTCCCCCTCCCCTCCATTCTCTACTTAGACGTTGCGCGTGTGTCAATGCGGCAATGTTGCTTTCTTACAGACTGGCATCGGTCACCAAACATTCTAGAAACAAAGACAACACGAAGCAAAGGAAAAGGAAACCACACAAATACACAATTCGACACTCCAACCCTCATTTCATGTCACGTGCTCTGCATTTCAACTATTTAATGTAAGTTGTGACTACTGGAAACAGGATTCAAGGAGTTCTCAAACGTGTAAAAAAAATGCCACGTTGGAAATAAAAAATAATGATAAATGAATAATATCCATTAAAACTTCTAAACAACAAATTTGCACAACTTAGACAATTTATCTATATTTAAACTGTTATATCCTCATCATCATACAATAATTGATTATTTGAATTAGATTTTTCAATAAATAAGATCAAAAAAGGAAAAAAATGCAAACCATACATTTAATAAGTAATGTCTTATAGATTAATTATACATTATTGAATTTGTAAATATTTGGATGAATGAAAATATTGATACCATTATTTCTAAATTATGTTTATTTAATATTATTATTTAAAAATTGAAAAGAATCCATTTAATTAAATCAATGATATATCTATGAAATACATATACAATTAGCTCTTTTTATAGTCAACCTCTTGGGACCTAAGAAATTGTCAATTATATAGAGTAGTTGACTGCAAATTGTAGTAAAGTGTAGATGGTGTGAGTGGGGATCTACAATATAGGTTGACTATAACTTGAAGTTGACTTTAACAAGATTGACTACAATAAGGAATGAATATATGAATATATATATATATATATACATCAATTATAAAGTTCAATGCATTTTTAATAATAGTAATTAATAATAAATATATTATTTCTTTATATTTTTAAAATATGTATATATATGATTGTTAACATTAAAATTTAGAAATCATTAACACATCACATAACAAAAAAAAAAAAAAAAAAAAAAATCAATCAATCTAGCTTAGACATTCTACTTAGATATCAGTTTGTTATGATTTTCAAAAATAAGTCAATGCATAGATTTATTAAACTACCTTCTATAATTAAGAGAAAAGTCATATAATTTGGTTTATACACAAAATTCATTGTAAATATTGAAAATTACAGAATAAGATTAATATTTAAATAAAGATAACATAATAATTTTTTTAAAATATTTATGTATAAAAGATTATACCAAAATAGTTAAGTCATCAAAATATAAAGATATTTTTGACATGAGATCTTTTAATAAGATGATGCTTATAGAAATAAGTTATACATTAATAAAAAAATGGATTAATATATTAATTATGCATAAAATATAATTCAATATTTAGTATATTTAGTTACAATCATATAATTAAAGTCATATATATATATATATATATATATATATATATATTTATAAATATGCATATATTATAAATATCAAATACAAACAGATGCTTCATAAAAAATTGTGTGAATCTTATCACTAATAATTAAAAGATAAGAATATAAACATCCAACATCAAGTTTAATTAATTGTATAGACATTCAAATTCAATATTAAAAAAAAATATGAAGACTCCTATGAATACATATATGAGTATTTATACATGAGTAGAAACTTATACCTTAAGATACAGAAAAGTTGTTTACACAAAGTAAATTAGAAGTCCATTTGCAAGTTATGGAGGACTTCCTATCAGTACTTAAAAAAAAATGGTAAGTTTGATTATAGCCAATGAAAATATATATATATATATATATATATATATATATTTGTCTTATACCTAAGCTTCTTTATTATATAGATATAGATACATATATACAACAACATAATTTTATTTATTTATTTATTTATTTTTTGGAACTAAGAATAAGGATATGAGACAAATGAAATGAAATAAAATAATTTATATTTTACTCTTTTTGAAATAATGTAGATATTTTTATTTTTAAGCTACTTAAAAGTCTCAATTTTATATTTTCTTCCAAAAAATTTCAATAAATTCACATGATTATCTTTTTTAGAATATTTTTTATTAAATATTATTTTAGAAAATATTTCAAGCATATTATTTTACCTTCTAACTTCTTCAAAATAACATGATGTTCTATGGTAATATTTTAATTATTTTAAAAAACAAAACATTACAAATCTTAGTAAATAATTATATATATATATATATATATATATATATATATAATAGAATCATGTTTATTTGGTGATGCCAAAATTATTAAAAATTGTACCAAAATCAATAAAAATTAGAAACTAGAGCTATTAATTTTTGAAATTATTTCATATATAAATATAATTTTTTTATTGCACCGCATCAAAACAAAGTAAAGAAAAATATATAAAAAAAAGAATAATGAACCACATTATGATTCTATAGCTCTCAACTCCTTCTTTGCTCACAATTAACCATTTTGAAGAGATTTCTTTCTTTATCTATTTTTAGGTTTAAATAATTTATTAATTGGACCTTTACATGTAATTGAGCACACATCAAGGAATAAATTTTAATAAATAGAAATAAATAAATAAATAAGAAGTTTTTTAAGGAAATATATATATATATATATATTAAAAGAAACTAAAATAGCTATTTCCAAAAGATAAAAAAAATAGAGTCCATTGAAACTAGACTAGAAGCAAGAAAGGAATTAACAAGAGTGATGAAGGCCTCACTCTTATATCTATATATACTATCTAATTAAGAATTATGTAGTGACATTCTATAGGACCTCCAATATGTACCTAACTTGCAAGATAAGCTTCCTATATGTGTGCCACATGTCCAACTTATACCATAAGTCATTAATATATGCAACACAAGACCAATATGTTGGCTAAATTTTCAACCAACAAATCATCTATGGACATGTTTAAAGACAAAGCCATATCTATGAAGCTTCTAAAAAGTTTTTTTATAGTATATTATTAATTTTTTTAATTTTATCAATTTCTATCTACTCATATTATCTAGATTATTATTGAAATATATATAAATATCTATGATATCATAATTATTATAGAAATAAATTAATTCACAAATCCACAAATCATCCCATAAGAATGTAGCTTCATTAATGTTCTACTATAATAACTTCTATTTTGTTGTGTGCTCTTGAAGTATGAGCTTAAATAAATCTTAAAAAAAGTAGAAAAATATTTAATATACTACTATAATGAAGTAAAAAGTTTAAAAAAAAGTGACACTTAATTATGTAGACTAAAAAAATCACTAAAGAAGTCATTAATCTTGTAAATCTAATAAAAATAGACAATTAATTTTGATTAAAATCTATCAATTTATTTCAAAAAGATTTTTATTATTAATTTTATTTGAAATATAGTATAGAATTTAATGATGTTTCAATTACAAGATACAATAGTAATTACAAGATATGAAAGTTAATTTTTAACACCTACCTTAAATTTGGTATTGTATCAAAGGTCTTTGACAAGACAATCATGTCAATGACAAAATACTTGTATAATTATATCTTTGTACGATATATATAAATGACTAGATTTCTATATATATGAAATATTTTTTGAAAAGAATTTAGCCAAGAGACTTGGTTATGATATCTTCAATTTGGAATACAAATTTGATATGAAAAATAGATATCTTTTTCTTTGGCACTTATTCTTAGAAAAAGTAGTAGTTCAATTTGATTTGCTTTAAAAAAAAGTATAAGATATAATTCTTGAAAAGTTTCAAGATATTCACATTATCACATTGAAGATATGTATTAAGGAAAGAGAAGAAAGAAAAGAAAGAATAAGTATAATAGAAATTGAGATTGAAGTGGTTGATCAAGATAGAAATTGAGGAGGTTAATAATAAATTTATAAGAAGTTATTTTAGGTAAAGTTTTTTACAAGGATTGTAGGCAAGGACTTGATACTTGATTTCAATGACTGATTAAAAAACAAGTGATTGTTTCTTGTAAGTTTAAGAGATTGTCTTACTTGAAAAGATGAAGAAAAAATTGTTGATACTTTGATAGATATTTTCATTGAAGAAAAGAAGTCTAAAAGCTACAAACACTTAGCATCAACAAGGATTGTAGTCTAAGAAAAGTGTGGAGAAAGATGATTCTTACTTCCAACACTCTTTACTCATAGGTGGTGGTTTGCTCACCAATGAGGCAATTTCCATCTTTTTGATATTACATCGATTTCTACCTCATCTAACTAAACCTTTAATGCCACCACAATAACTTATTTTAACTCTTTGCTATCTTTTTACTATTAACAACATACTATGTTTAATCTCTATGTAGTTGTAACTAAGCAAGTACTTACTGATCTTCAACACTCCCACTTTGCTAATATTCAAAATGCTTTTAATCCTAATCTCTGAATCAAGTCATGATGTTTATTCTTCACTAATGCCTTTGTAAGAACATCAACAAGCATGTCATTTGTAGTACAATACTTCATACCTATTATTCCATCTTCAATCTTTTCTCGAATGAAATGATGTTGAACATCAATGTGCTTGGTCTTTGAGTGGTGTTTTGGATTCTTGGAAAATGCAAGACATCCTTGATTGTCACACATAATTAGAGTTGCTTCTAATTGCACTAGACTAATGTCTTCTAAGAGTTGCTTTATCCAATACGCCTCTATTGTACAATGTCTTGCTACCATGTATTCTGCCTCCATCACTGATCTTGCAATGGTAGGTTGTCTCTTGCAATTCCATGAAATGGCTCCTACTCTAATGAAGCATACATATCTTGTTGTGGATCTTCTATCATTTGCATCTCCAGTCCAATCCACATCACAATAACCTTGCAAGTTAATGTTCTTACCACCAAGGCATAATTTGAAGTCTTTTGTACCTTTTAATAACCTCAATATCCTTTTTATCATTTTTCAATGCATTGGTCCAGTCTTAGACATGTATTGGCTTATAACGCTCACCGCATATGTAAGATCCACTCTTGTGGCCACCATTGCATACATGAGTGAGCCTATTGCTGCCTTATATGGAACACTTTGTATTTCACCTTCAACTTCTGTAAATTCCTCATCTGTGGGCTTCATCAACTTCAAATTTACCTCCGAGGGTGTTCTAATAGGCTTGCACTCCTCCATGTTGAATCGTTTCAATACTTCTTCAATATATGTGGTTTGGCTCATTGTAATGGTCTTGTTATCACGATCTCTTACAAATTCCACTCCCAAGTTATTGTGCAACTCTCCCAAATCACTCATCTCATATTCCTTCTCTAATTTGGCCTTCATTCAATCCATCTTTTCCATATTGTTAGCCAAGATGATCAAATCATCAACATAAAGGATTACAATCAGTAAGAACTATTTAGGTTACATCACGTACAATGAATGATCAGCTTTACTCTTCACAAATCCTTCATTGGCAAAGAAGGTGTCAATTCGTTGGTACCATACCCTTGGTGATTGTTTCAATCCATACAAGGATTTCTTCAATTTACACACAAGATGTTCTTTGCCTTGTTGTACAAATCCTTGAGGTTGATCTATGTAGATGTCTTTTTGTAATTCTCCATTCAAAAAGGCCGTCTTCACATCCATTTGGTATATTTTCAAATCCATTGCTGCTTCAATTGCTACAATGGTCATAATGGTGGTGAATTTGGCAACGGGTGCATAAGTCATAATGGTACTCTTTATCATTATCATCATTCCAATCTTCAACATCTTCATTTCTTTCATTGTTGGTCCTAGCAATTGTAGGAGCCTTCATCTTTTCAACTTTCTTTGGCTTTTCATCTTCATCATCTTCATCATCTTCATTGTCTTCATCTTCTTGTTTCTTTGCTGAATTCAAAGATGTGTCTACAAACACACTATTACCTCCACTTAGACACATCTCCAAGTGCTCACAAGCACTCTTGTGCTCCAAAAACTCAACATCACAACTTTTGATGATCTTCTTGGTTTTCAAGCACATTAGCCTATATGCCTTAGTACCTTCACAATAATCAAGAAATACACACATTGTACCTTTTGCATGAATTTTGGACCTCATATAATCTAGTATTTTTGCATATGCAATGCAACCAAAGGTCCTCATATAAAAAAATGTAAGGTTGTCTCCCATTCCAAGCTTCTTGTGGTGTCATTGATGCAAGAGCACTTGTTGGACACCTATTTCTTGTATATACTACATTCACCACAGCTTCTGCCCAAAATTCATAGTCAAGGTTTTGAGCATGAAGTATGCTCCTTGTCATCTCTACAGTGGTTCGATTTGCTCTTTCAGCAACATCATTTTGTTGTAGAGTGTATAGAGTTGTAGTTTGTATAGCAATTCCTTCATTCTTCAAATAAACATCAAATTACTTAGACATGTACTCACTTCCATTGTCCATACGTAGTACCTTGATCTTGCATTCACTTTGTTTCTCAATAAGTGCTTTAAATTCCTTAAACCTCCAAAAGCATTCACTCTTAGCTTTAAGAATATAGATCCAAATCTTTCTTGAATAATCATCAATGAAAGTAAGAAAATACTTTAATTCTCTAATATTTATGTTTTTCATAGATTCACATACATCCGAATGGACAATCTCCAGCAACTTGGTAGCATGTGTTGTTACACTCTTTGGAAATGAGGTTCTTTTTTGTTTGCCTTGTATGCATCCTTCACATATAAGTATTTTGTATTTTGGCTTGTATTGCCAAGATCTAAGCCAGTTACCATGGTCTTGGGCTCTCTCATGTTCTTCTCATTCAAATGGCCAAGACGACGATGCCATATATTCAACTTGTCTTGGTTTGATGTAAATTTAGCAAATATGGCTACTTCCACTCCATTCACCTTCTTACAAATGAGGTAGTACAAATTTCCCTCTTTCAAGCCTTTGAAGACCTTGTCTCCACTCAATGTTCATACAAAACATCCATTCATATCAAATTAAACTTTAAAACCTTTCATTACAAGTTTACTCACCAAAAATAGGTTTTGCTTCATCTTAGGCACATGAAGGACGTTTTTGAGTCTGATGCTATTGGTTTGTCCATTCACAACCACCTCCACCATAATAGAGCCAATTCCAATGACTTCACATGTAACACTATCTGCCAACACCATATTTGATGTTGGAATAGCCTCATAAGTGTCAAATGAACATTTATAGGGTGTCATATGCTTGGAACAACTTGAATCTACAATCCATCTTAACATGGCAGCCATAGAGGTCCCATTTGTTGCCGTGAATGCATGATCTTTTCCTCTAAACTCATCTTGCATACTATTTGTATTCTCCTTCTTCATCTTTTTGCATTTGTAGCAATTTCGAGCAAAATGGCCTACTTTGCCACAAATGAAGCAAGATTTGACATTACTTTGTTGATTTGAATAGTTGCCCTTGCCTTGACGTGAGTAGAGTACTGAATCTTCCCTTTGAGGCTTTTTTTTTTTCTTCTTGATTACTTCATAGGCAAGTCTTGCCATCACATAATCCATTTTAAGCTCTTTTAGCTTGATAGACTCCAATGCCACAATAAAGTAGTTGTAGGATTCAGAAAGGCTTATTAGCAAGATCATGAAAATATCACTTTCTTCTAAAGGCTTGTCAATAATTACAAGTTGATTTACTAGAGCCTTTACCTTATTGATATGAGCTATGACATCTTCATCTTCTTCTATCTTACAAGTAAAGAACTTCCTTCTTGTATAGATGATGTTGGATAAGTTTTTGCTCTCATAGATGTTGCAAAGAAACTTCCATGCTTTTGCTAGTCCTTTGCAAGAGATAATGTGAGAGAAGTTGGCTTCATCCACATTAGTTGCAATCAATCCAAAAGCCTTCTTTTCACGACGTTTGAACTTCTTCTTCTCCTTCATATCAGCATCTTTGCTTGGAGCCTCTTCACTTTCATCTACAATATTCCAAAGATCCAAAGATGCCAACAAAAGCTCCATTTTTACCTTCCAATGGTAGAAATTGTCACCTCTAAACTTTTTAATAACTCTCAATCCTTCATCCTCACTTGAAACCATGTCTAAGGAAGAATTGTATCAAAAAAGATTGTAAGAAGAAGTCCTAATGCTCTAAAAAATCAGCAAGAAGGTTTTGCTGCCTTAGAATCCCAGAATCCTTCATTGTAAACAAACTAATGTTTTAACTCTCAAAAACACTCTCAATTTCACTTTTAAGACTTGTCACAAGTCTGATGACTTATTTAAGTGTCTCAAATCTGATTTGCCACTCTAATATCTTTCTTATGCTCACAAATCACCTCTATATACCATAAGAGGCCTTTTAAGCACAATGAGCAACTTTAGGACATGAAATCGTAAAGTTAGATTATCAAGAATCTATCTCAGAAAAAGCACAATTCAAACTTTTTCTATAGGTGAAAAACAAGACACTAACACCAAAATGCTCTTAATTACAAGTAAGAACAAACCATGATCTAGATCTAGATCTGAATCTAAAAGTTAGGTTCTTCCGAAGCCTAATATCAGCAACATCAACTTGATCTACTCCACACTTACAAAAACCACTTCAAAGAACTTCAAAAAAAACTCAAGCAAATGTGAGTGGGCCCATAACCTATTGAAGAAAAGAAGTCTAAAAGCTACAAAAACTTAGCATCAGCAAGGATTTTAGTCTAAGAGAAGTGTGGAGAAAGATGATTCTTACTTCCAACACTCTTTACTTATAGGTGGTGGTTTGCTCATCAACAAGGCAACTTCCATCCTTTTGATATTACATCCATTTCTACCTCATCCAACTAAACCCTTGATGCCACCACAATAACTTATTTTAACTCTTTGCTGTCTTTTTACTATTAGCAACATATTATGTTTAATCTCTATGTAGTTATAACTAAGCAATTACTTGCTGATCTCAACATTTTTTGCATGCAATTCAATTATCATTGGAATAATCTTCAAATAAATTGATAGATAAAAAAATATAAGAATCAATATAAGAAATCTATTGTTGCTTTGAATTATATAATAAAATAGTCAAGAAACTATTGAATGTATCAAAAATATGTTACATTGTAATTTAGTGGACTTCTTACGGATGAACCATAAAGTAATTAATATAGCCTATTAAATAAGTTAGATCAAGGTTCATATTCTATAGATAGAAGAGTTGGTATTCTATGTGATATTCGAGAAGTTAATTGACATTTGAGGCATTGGTCTAAATAGAGAGAGGAAAATCTTTTGGCAGTGGAATAAAAGTGGACTTATAATCAATCATATCAACATCTAGTAAAATTTGATAGATAAAATATTTTTTATATGATGATATTAAAAGTAAAAAAATAAAAATCTATTCTAAGATAAAGAAAGATTTTGTCCAATTTTTTCATCTTATATTACACGCTTAATTAAGTTTTAAAAAAGTAGATATGCTTGTAGTTATTATTTATAAGCAACAATAAATAAATATAAAAAATAATGATCACAAGATCTTGTTGTTGTGTAAGTAGTAAATATTGAGATATGTAATATTTTTTTATCACTAAATAGATATGAGGAAGTTATTGATTTCTTTGTATCAAGCATGGAAATATATTTAAGCTTATTAATAGAATGATTGAATTTTTAAACTACATGCTTATTGCGTGGTGAAACAAAGCATAGAAATTAAAGTATAAAATTAAATTCCTTCACCTTATTATTAAAAAAAGTTGTAATACCATCCATAAAAATGAAAATAAAATCTAGCTTAGGATTCCAACAATAGGAATAAGAGAGCATAGTATGCATCACCTCACCACTAAAATAAAGGTTTAAGCATAGTTAATGCTCAAATATTATTTATACTATTTCTACTATATCAAGCCTTAAAACAAGAGTAAGAAGTATAAAGATCTAATTTAATGCAAAAAATCAATTAAGAATTAAGAATAATATAGCAATTTGAAAGACAAAAAAGATTTTATATATGGTTTTTTAGCATAAGAAGATAATTTTCACGGACATAAATTTATTGTAATTGTTATCTAGGTGATATGAATAAGTAGAAGTAAATAAAAGTAGATTAATTTCATAATATCTTCTCAAAAAGCTTCCTAGTAGCTTCATAGATGCTTCTTTAACTTTATATGAGTTTATACTTCATTGATAGGTTAGAAACTTGGTCAACAAGTTAACCACGTACCACACATGTTGTTAGTTTGTGGAACAAACTAACTATATGGTCTCCACATAGAAAACTTGTCTTGCAAGTTAAGATACGTGTTGTACAGAGTCAACACGTTTTTGGAGGTCCTATAGAATGTCGCCATAAAGCTCCTAAATAGATAGTATATATAGAGGCAAGAATGAAGCCTTCTTCACTCTTTTCAACTCCTTTCTTGCTTCTAGTCTAGTTTCAAGGGTCTCTAGTTTTCTTGTCTTTTGGCAATAGCCATTCAATTTTTTTCTTAATATATATAATTAATTACTTCTATTTTGTCATCTTTCTTTGAAAAAAGTCTCACTTGTTTATTTATTTTTATCAAGTTTTTGTTCTTAACAGATTGACAAGACTGCACTTATAATATCAGAGCTTTGTCTAATCTTGATTAAGAGTGGATTACCCATTTTTTCTTGATAAGACATAAGCGTATTAGAAGTTGCGGATTACCCTCTTTTAAAATAATATTGTTCTTAGTATTTTCTTTGTTCTCAAGTCTTCTTTTCTATTTGTCTTAAGTGATATTAGACATCTTCTCATTTTTAAGTGTTATCATTGCAGAACTTGCTAAAATGAAGAGTGCAATGGTACAAATACAAGAACAATTGAGGGAATTAATGCTTATGATGCATCAACTCAATTTACCATCATAAGGAGTAAAAAGATTAGCAAGAAGTGAAGATATAGAAATAGTTAGAGCTGCTTCAATATCTATACCAAATCATGTTTCTTCTCCTATAATAGAACATCTTTTTAATATTAGAGAACGAAGAATTTTCCTATCCAAGAAGTTTGATGGCACCAGATCAAAGTTTAGAGGATTTATCAATCAAGTGCAACTTGTGATTGAACTTCAATCTCAAAGTTATCCAACTCCAGGATTACAAGTTAAATTCATTGGTACATTTCTTTCAAATTTAGTATTATCATAATTTTAATCTTTTTTTGAATGAAGAAATCCAATATTGGATAATTTGGAGACTTTTTTGGTGGATTTTGGATCCATGTATGTTAAAAATGATACAATTCATGTTGCAACCAATAAGATCCATATTTTGCAACAAAACAATCGATCAGTAATATTGTATGTTTCATAATTTTGACAACTTGCAATTGATATCAAGTGGGATGAGGTTGCACCTATTAGCCAATTTCTCTATGGATTACAATATGAGGTAAAAAAAAATTAATGCTCAACTTATTTGATCCTCAAACATTGAATCAAGCAATTGACTTTGCTATGAAGTGTGACAATCGTCTTTTTGAATTTCGATCTGAGAACCATACAAGTAGACCTCAACATTACTATAATTCAATAGCAATACCAACATCTCTTCAACACATACATTTGAAAGTAGAGGATATGCAAATTGATGTGGTACGTTTCAAACCTCTTACTAAGCAAAAAAGACTCATCGTCTTTAGGAAGGATTATGCTTATATTGTAGAGAACCTAAGTACATTGCTCAACATTGTCCAAAGAAGTGATGCAACTAAAAAATGAAGAGTATGACTATTAAAGAAGATAGCATGTTGGAAAACAAGTTTGTGTAGCTACAAAAGGGACCATGTGGTTGGAACCTTGTACAACTCCTAGTGAAGGTCCTATTCACTTCTCAGAACCCTCTCCATGTTTTACGATAAATGTTATTGTAGGGCCTTAATATCACAAAGCCTCTGCCTTGTTAGATTTAAGAGTCTTAGCATGTTTTTTAGATGAAGAATTTGTTAAAAGATATATCATACTTTTAGTATAGAAAACTAAACTTGTTCACGTAGAAGTCATAGATGGTCGTCTGTTGTCTTCAAGAGATGTTACTCATGAAGCCCTTCCTAGACAAGTAGAAACTAATGGTTATAGTAGCTTTGTAATATTTAATATCATTAAATCTCCCTTTAATCCAGTCATTTTAGGTTTATGATGGCTAAAAAAATATAACCCTAAAATAAATTAGACTTCAGGTAGTCTTGACTTTTTTGAAAGTATAACTAAGAGTGTAGTTAATCAAGTAGAAAGTCATAAGTCTAATACAATTAAACATGTATTTGTAGATGCAAGAGCTTTCTTATATGCTGCAAAAGAAAGATCACCTTATGTCATTTATGCGGCACTTATTTCTATTGGTGGAAAGACTTCAAGTGGCATTCCATGCCAATATCAAGATTTTCAAGATGTATTTGAGAAGAAGAATGCAAATAGTCTTCCGTAACACTGTTATTATGATTTCTCAATTGATCTTCAAGAAGGAGCACAACCCTCATTTAGATTAATCTATAATTTATCACAAAATGAGTTGGCTGAACTCAAGGAATATATTAAAGAGAATCTAGCTAAAAACTTCATATGCCATTTCAAATCTCCAATAGGAGCTCTAATTTTATATGTAAAGAAAAAAGATGGATCATTGCGGATGTGTGTTGATTATTGAGGACTCAACAAAATTACCATCAAGAACAAGTATTTGCTACGTTTGATGTCTAGACTCCTTGATCAATTGAATCAAATTAAGATCTATATAAAAATAGATCTACGATGAACATATAATCTAGTACGCATCAGAAAAAGAGATGAATAGAAGACTGCATTTCAAACAAAGTATGGATATTTTGAATACAATGTTATGTCATTTGGAATTATAAATATACCAGCACCATTCTAACATCTAATGAATGATATCTTTCAAAAGTTTTTAGATGATTTTATTGTTTGTTACCTAAACGACATCTTAATCTATTCTAAGAACTCAAAAGAATATGAACTTCATGTTCGTCGAGTGTTACAAAAATTAAGAGATGCGGGACTCTATGCCAAGATAGAAAAGTGTGTTTTTTATACTACTCAAGTCCACTTCTTATGATACATCATTTCATTTGATAGACTTATGATAGATTGGAAGAAAGTTCAAACTATTATAGATTAGAAGATCCCAAAAACGGTAAGAAATGTTTAATCTTTTTTGGGATTTACACACTACTATCGGATCTTCATCAAAGACTTCTCTCAAGTTGCAGCTTCACTTACATGTTTGACTTATAAAGACAAACTTCAATGGCATGAAGAAGCGGAAGTAGCGTTTGAAACTTTGAAGACAACCTTTGTTTTTGCACCAATCTTGTATTGTGTCCATTTTTCTAAGCCATTTTATATAGAAACAGACGCATCAGACTTTGCTTTAGATGTCATATTGTCAGAAATGGAAACAGATGATAAACTTCATTCTAGAAAAAATTTAGCATCCAAAATCAACTACAAGTTCTACAATAAAGAACTTCTTGTAATTGTTGATTTATTTCAAGAATGGCGCCATTGTGTAGAAGGTGCTCCTAGTCTAGTCACCTCGTATATAGATCAAAAGAACCATGAATATTTTATGTCAAATGTATTTTGAATTATCGCGAAGCTTGTTGGAGTATGTCTATTTTAAGATACAAATTTAAGATCACTTATTGACTAGTAAAAACAATAAGATTTGTCAGATGCACTCTCTAGACGATCTTACTTTGTACCAAAGAAAGAGATGCTGCTTTTGATCAGCTACGAATAATTTTCTTGAAGCCAAAGCATCTTCATCTTCAAGCAATGAAATCAATACTAATTGTTGATTCAATTTTCATTAAACAAGTTTAGTCAAGTATGTCTTTTGATCCACTTATTCGTGATATTAAGGAAAATCCTTCAAAGTCTCATGATACTTCCAAGTTTGAATATAAGAACAATCTACTACATTTCAAGGAACTCCTATATGTTTCAAAAGATGAAGCTCAATTACTTATTTTTCAAGCTCGTCATGACTTTCTTACTGTATGACATTTTGGATACAATAAAACTTTGGAACTAATATCTAAGGATTTTTGGTGGCCACAAATATAGAAAGCAGTGAAAGATTTTGTATAATCTTATGATATTTACTCAAGATCAAAAACTCCTCGTCATCGACTTTATGAACTTCTTTAGCCATTACTTTCTCTCGAACAACCATGGTTTTGTGTTTCTATGGATTTCATCATAGATCTTCCAATCTCAGGTTCTTATGACTCTATATTCATGATAGTAAATAGTTTTACTAGGATGGCACATTTTGTACTTTGTACAAAATCTATCACATGTGAAGAAATAGCTAAGCTCTTTCTTGACAATATCTATTGCTACCATGGATTATTCAAGGATATTATATCAGATATGGGAACTCAGTTTGTATCAAGATTTTGAGAGACTCTTTTTAAGATTCTAAAAGTAGATATAAAACTATCTTTGACATTCCATCTTCAAATTGATGGACAAATGGAGCATTTAAATCAAGTTTTGGACCAATATTTAAGATGTATCATCATCTACCAACAAGATGATTGGACAACTCTTTTGCCATTGGCAAAGTTTGCTTATAATAACATGGTACATTCTTCTATAAAACAAACACCATTCTTTGCCAATTATGGTTATCATCCATGATTTGATACTTTTGACTTTTCAAAAGTTGATAATCTTGTGACAAAAGATTTGGAAAATCATTTGTTAGAGCTACATCCAACAATAAAGGTGCAGTTAAAAGAAGCTTAAGAACAATAGAAGATCAATAAAAATGTCTATTGAAAGGAACAACCACCATTCCACATGGATGTCAAGGTATGGTTACTTCATCATTATATCAAGACCACTTATTTTTGTGACAAGTTGGAGTATTGATTGCTTAGACCATTTTCTATTTCGGCACAAATCAATTCAGTTGCATATCATTTACACCTATCGGAGTTAAGAAAAATCCTTCCAGTATTTTACATATCTCTTCTTGAACCATACAAAATAATAGATATATTAAAAAGAAGATAAGCTTCACCTCCTCCTATAGAAGTGGACTATAATGAAGAGTTCAAAGTGGAAGATGTATTAGATTCAAGGCAATGCCAAAATAAATTTAAATATCTTCTCTATTGGTACGGATATGATATTAATGAATGCATATGGAAGCCAATAAAGAATCTTGGAAATCCAGCAAAGATGGTGGAGGCAATTCATTGATGACATCCATAAAAATCAAGATGAAAACCTTCCTTATAAAAGAAACATGATCTAAGCAAGATGTCAAGAACAAAATCTTAATAAATAGAAATAAAAAACTGAGACTTATCTCAAACAAAGATGACAGAATATAAATAACTAAATATGTTTATTATAAAAGAAACTTATATGGCTATTGCCAACAAACAAAGAAAACTAGAGATCCTTGAAACTCAACTAGAAGAAAGAAAAGAATTGATAAGAGTAAAAGTATGCTATGTCTTTTAACAAATTCTTCATCTAAAAAACATGCTAAGACTCTTAAATCTAACAAGGCAGAGGCTTTGTGATATTAAGGCCCTACAATAACATTTATCGTAAAATATGGAGAGGGTTCTGAGAAGTGAATAGGACCTTCACTAGGAGTTGTACAAGGTTCCAACCACATGGTCCCTTTTGTAGCTACACAAACTTGTTTTCCAACATGCTATCTTCTTTAATAGTCATACTCCTCATTTTTTAGTTGCATCACTTCTTTGGACAATGTTGAGCAATGTACTTAGGTTCTCTACAATATAAGCACAATCCTTCCTAAAGACGATGAGTCTTTTTTGCTTAGTAAGAGGTTTGAAACGTACCACATCAATTTGCATATCCTCTACTTTCAAATGTATGTGTTGAAGAGATGTTGGTATTGCTATTGAATTATAGTAATGTTGAGGTCCACTTGTATGGTTCTCAGATCGAAATTCAAAAAGACGATTGTCACACTTCATAGCAAAGTCAATTGCTTGATTCAATGTTTGAGGATCAAATAAGTTGAGCATTAATTTTTTTTTACCTCATATTGTAATCCGTAGAGAAATTGGCTAATAGGTGCAACCTCATCCTACTTGATATCAATTGCAAGTTGTCAAAATTATAAAACATACAACATTACTGATCGATTGTTTTGTTGCAAAATATGGATCTTATTGGTTGCAACATGAATTGTATCATTTTTAACATACATGGATCCAAACTCCACCAAAAAAGTCTCCAAATTATCCAATATTGGATTTCTTCATTCAAAAAAAGATTAAAATTATGATAATACTAAATTTGAAAGAAATGTACCAATGAATTTAACTTGTAATCCTGGAGTTGGATAACTTTGAGATTGAAGTTCAATCACAAGTTGCACTTGATTGATAAATCCTCTAAACTTTGATCTGGTGCCATCAAACTTCTTGGATAGGAAAATTCTTCGTTCTCTAATATTAAAAAGATGTTCTATTATAGGAGAAGAAACATGATTTGGTATAGATATTGAAGCAGCTCTAACTATTTCTATATCTTCACTTCTTGCTAATCTTTTTACTCCTTATGATGGTAAATTGAGTTGATGCATCATAAGCATTAATTCCCTCAATTGTTCTTGTATTTGTACCATTGCACTCTTCATTTTAGCAAGTTCTACAATGATAACACTTAAAAATGAGAAGATGTCTAATATCACTTAAGACAAATAGAAAAGAAGACTTGAGAACAAAGAAAATACTAAGAACAATATTATTTTAAAAGAGGGTAATCCGCAACTTCTAATACGCTTATGTCTTATCAAGAAAAAATGGGTAATCCACTCTTAATCAAGATTAGACAAAGCTCTGATATTATAAGTGCAGTCTTGTCAATCTGTTAAGAACAAAAACTTGATAAAAATAAATAAACAAGTGAGACTTTTTTCAAAGAAAGATGACAAAATAGAAGTAATTAATTATATATATTAAGAAAAAAATTGAATGGCTATTGCCAAAAGACAAGAAAACTAGAGACCCTTGAAACTAGACTAGAAGCAAGAAAGGAGTTGAAAAGAGTGAAGAAGGCTTCATTCTTGCCTCTATATATACTATCTATTTAGGAGCTTTATGGCGACATTCTATAGGACCTCCAAAAACGTGTTGACTCTGTACAACACGTATCTTAACTTGCAAGACAAGTTTTCTATGTGGAGACCATATAGTTAGTTTGTTCCACAAACTAACAACATGTGTGGTACGTGGTTAACTTGTTGACCAAGTTTCTAACCTATCAATGAAGTATAAACTCATATAAAGTTAAAGAAGCATCTATGAAGCTACTAGGAAGCTTTTTGAGAAGATATTATGAAATTAATCTACTTTTATTTACTTCTACTTATTCATATCACCTAGATAACAATTACAATAAATTTATGACCGTGACACAAGATAACTTTCTACTTTCAATTCTTGTTTGTAGCTTCTTTGTAGTTTTGACATTGAAGAGTTGGAGAACCAATAATTAGCAGATTGAACTCAAGAGTCTTTGTTTGCTGATGTGCGGGACGAGACATTACAATTGTCACAACCTTCAAGTCGACTCAATTGAGATGAAGATCCTCGAGAACGACATATTCTTCTTCAAATAGATGGTAAGGTATAATACATTTGGTATCACGACCTTGGAAGAGACTCCTGATGTTTGGTAATTTTATTAGAGGTATGAACAACTCGTCGTGGTATTTCAAATATTTTAATTAAAGGAAGTTATGAAGGCTTCAACAACAATCAAATAATTGGGTGGTTTTTTTGCTCTAGTATGGCACAATATCAATGATTGAGAGTCCCTATCAATTATCTTTGAAGAGAATAAAGATCAAAGTATGAGACAAATACAATTTGCCGCATCTTTGACTTCCTCGACATGTGATCACTACTCCTCATGAAACTTGTTCTTTGAAAGAGGGATAATGTCACAGACATATATTTATTATAATTGTTATTTAGGTGATATGAATAGATAGAAGTAGATAAAAATAGATTTATTTTACATTATCTTTTAGAAAAGCTTCATAGTAGCTTCATAGATGCTACTTTGACTTTATATGTATTTATACTTGATTGGTAGGTTAGAAACTTGGTCTACAAGTTAACCATGTGCCATACATGTTGGTTGCTTACCGAATAAGCTAATTATGTGGCACCTACATAGTAGACTTGCCTTGCAAGTTAAAATATGTGTTGTGTAAAGTCAACACGTTTTTGGAGGTCCTATAGAAGGTTGTCACGTAGCTCCTAGGTAGATAGTATATATAGAGGCAAGAATGAAGCCTTTTTCACTCTTATCAACTCCTTTTTTGCTTCTAGTTTAATTTCAAGGGTCTCTAGTTTTCTTATCTTTTGACAATAGCAATTCTAGTTTCTTTTTTAATATACATATTTAATTATTTCTATTTTGTCATCTTTCTTTGAAAAAAGTCTCACTTGTTTATTTATTTTTATCAAGTTCTTATTGTTGACAGACATTGGTAATGGTAGATGGTATAGAAAAGTAAGATAAGTGATTGATAAAGTGAGAACTAACTTTAAAATTAATGACTTAAGAAGGATTGTAAATGTAAGAGACTATAGCAACTAGATTTATTTTGTGGATGTTGTTATTGTTGTCATTTAGATCTTTGTCTTATAAGATATCAAAGATTTATTCCTTTACAATGTGACTTTGTTGTTTCAATTATAGCTTCAAGATGGGTACTTTAGACTTCCTGAAGTATTATAAATATAAGATAATAAAGTTTAAAGTGGATTTTTTTGATTTAACAATCAACTTCAATATAGCCACATATAACATCATATTTTCTTAGAGACAATGGCAATGATAATCATGACTACTTTGTTTTTGTTTTGTTTTGTTTTATTTTTTAGTGGTGATGGCTACAATTGAGATCATAGTAGTTATGACAACATGATTGAAGGTGACTTTGCTTGAAGTATATTTAGATTGATGGATTTCTTAGCATATGAATTAGTTGATAATTGAATAGACACACAAATGTCCCTTATATTATTAGCTTGTAGGATTAACTCAATAATAAAGAACCAAATGGTATAGTTTGTGACCCCTACTAACTTGTCTCTCTCTTAAAAATTAAACTTGGCAAGATCCATTGTTGAGCATCAAGTTCTAAGATTGTGAACTGATTACTCTAATACTATTAAAAAATAAAAATAAAAAGTGGCACTTGATTATTTGGACTAAATAGGTCAACAAATAAGTCATCAGCCTAGTGAATTTAAGAAGAGTGAAGAATTGATTTTAACTGAACTTTACCGAAATAATTCTAACAAATTTGTACTGTTAATTCTGTTTGTAATGTGGTGTGGAGTTTGATGTTTGTCTCAACCATAGGATCCAGTAGTAATGACAGATACAAAAGTTAATTTCCAACAAAAGTACCTCCCTTTCAACCGTTTCAGAGCATGAGCAATTTGAGCAAGAAGGGAACCTCTTTGGAAGTGGGTTCTTACATTTCATGTCAAGGGTCGGAATCCTTAAGCAAGGCCAGTGAACAGTAGCGAGAAATTGGCAGAACTGGTAACTGAAGACGATCAATGCATTAATTCTGGTACACAGCTCGATTGTAGAAGAGCTTAGAACGAGCAAAGAATTGACTATCTAGGTCGTAAGGTGGAGACCCGGTCAAGATGTGGCAGTTGCAGCAGTTATGCAGAAGGATTTCAAACGAACTTCAATCCTCTGAGCACCACAAACAATGAGACTTGTTTGGGTCTACTTCCAGAGAAGCTAAAGCACCGACCACGTGAAGGTTTAGAACGAGTTAATATTAAGATCTCCCAAAGCAGAATTTGTAAGTCGCTTTTAGGTTTGATGCTGGAGACATCACGAGCTTTGATTTATTCCTTGCAGACTTTAAAAAAAGTAGAAGTTTGGTTATAAAAGAAAGAGACAAAGAAGTCTTCACAGCCTTACATATGTTGCCTTATTTTGTCTCAAAATATCTATTATGCCAACTACACGGGTTTCCGCATGTGTTAATATATAAATATATATGTACATACATGAATAGTCGTATTCAGAAGCAGGAACACAATAGAATAAAAAGAAGAATGAGAAAGCCACAACACCCAAGAGGAAGAACCATGTTTGGGTTAGCGCCACATGCGCGAATTTACAGGGCGAGAGGGAGCCCCTTCCCTTGCCGCACTCCAGAGCGGACACCATAGCCTTGAAAGCTCTCCTCCCGAACCCACCCTCTCACCATGGACAGCGCCCACGTCGCCCTCCGTTTCCAAGATCACCACCAACATGAAGAAACAATCAACTCCATATTCTTTCTGATCATCATCCACCCAAGCCGGCACTCATCCTTCCATCCATCGAAATAATCACCCAGCCATGCCCATGTGGACCTCGCTCACTCCACCACGCCACCTGACTCACACTCCACAACATCTCTTCTGTCCCCGTCTCCCTCTCTGGCCGGGATCGGCCCCACTCAACCACGAGCCCGTTCGGCGAGAGAATGGCACCTGGTCCACAGTGAGTGAGTGAGTTAGTGAGCGAGGTAGGGCAGGGCAGGGGTTGGGCAGCGCAGACCGGAATGGGGAACTATCACGGGTTGACCTGACCCGCTCGCTGCTGCAACCACAACGAAGGGATGGGGAAGAGGGAAGGAGGAGGGAAGGAAAGTAGGAAGGAAGGAAGGAAGTGAGGAAGCAGTGTCGCAGCAGCTTCCTCACTTCCTTCCCTTGGTGCAAGTGAGTGAGTGAGTAAGTGAGTGCGTGCAGGGGAGCAGCATCGGCAGCCATGTTGGCAAAGCAAAGCAAAGCCTTGCACAAGCCCCCTGCCCTCCTCGCTGCTTTCAATTTCTCCCGGAGCTGCTATCACTCCTTCGGTCTTCCTTTCTTTCTTTCTCGTGGCTTCGCTGCTGTCTGCCAAGCGGCCTTGCTGTTTGTTGCCTGGAGGCCTTCCTCACTCTCCCCCCCTCCCCCCCCTTTTTATATGCTGCTACTGCGTCACTCCCGCTTGCATCTGCACTCTGTGGTTCGTAGTTTGGATACCTGCTGCCCGGCGCTTGCTTGGCGTCGCGTTTGGAGTTCCTCCGCCATGGCTTTGGAGGTGTTGGACACGCAGGTGGGCATCATCGGGTCTGGCCCTGCCGCGCACACGGCTGCTGTGTATTGCGCCCGCGCGGAGCTTCATCCCGTGATGCTTGAGGGATGGCTTGCTAATGGTATTGCGGCGGGCGGCCAGTTGACAACGACGACGGACGTGGAAAATTTTCCAGGGTTTCCCGATGGCATTCTGGGATCGGAATTGACGGATAAGTTTCGGGCACAGAGCATCCGGTTCGGCACGCGTGTGTTTTCGGAGACGGTGAATCGGGTGGACTTCTCGTCGCGTCCATTCAAGCTGTTCACGGACAACAAGGAAATTCGCGCTCAGTCTGTGATCGTCGCGACGGGCGCGGTTGCGAAGCGGTTGGATTTTCCAGGGTCCGGGGAGGAGTCCGGGTACTGGAACAGGGGCATATCGGCGTGTGCTGTGTGCGACGGGGCTGCCCCCATCTTCCGAAATAAGCCGCTGGCTGTGATAGGCGGTGGCGACTCGGCGATGGAGGAGGCCAACTTTTTGACGAAGTACGCGTCGAAGGTGTATCTGATTCACCGGAGGGACACATTCCGAGCGAGCAAGATCATGCAGGCCCGGGCTTTGGGGAACCCTAAAATCGAGGTGATATGGAACAGCTCGGTAGTGGAGGCGAAGGGGAACAAGAGGGGTTTGTTGGCGGAGCTGACGGTGAAGAACCTGGTAACAGGGGCGGAGTCGGGTTTGGAGGTGAGCGGGCTGTTCTTCGCAATCGGCCACGAGCCTGCGTCGAAGTTTTTGGGGGGGCAAGTGGAGACGGATGCAGACGGATACATCGTGACGAAGCCGGGGACGACTCAGACGAGTGTGATGGGAGTGTTCGCTGCCGGGGACGTGCAAGACAAGAAGTACCGGCAAGCAATCACAGCCGCAGGTACGGGGTGCATGGCAGCATTGGAGGCGGAGCACTATCTGCAAGAGCACGGGATGCAGGAAGGGAAGTCGGAGGACGAACCAGCCGATCTGACGTCGAATGGCACAGGAGAAGGGCCGTCGACAATCGTGAAGCCACCGATGGTAATGGCCAACGGGTTGAGTCGGGTGTAGGTCCAGGTGATGCATTTTCGGGTAGGATCGGGACAAGGAGGAGAGCAGTGAGTGCGGAGAAGGTTTCACATTGAAATCGAGGATGAGCACAGCAGGAGAGAACGTCCTGGTAGGCGTATTCCAGCGTCAAGGGACGGCATGCCCAATGGGACCTCCGGATGACTACAGATGTTACACTGTGAACGAGAGTTAAGTGGAATGCTGTAAGCAACTGTGCAGTTGGTGGTGTTCACCCGCACTCGAGAGTGTATTTGTGTGAATCACATGTTGCGTTGAGTCACGACAGGCACCTCTTCCGCTTTGGCAGCTTGTGAGGTGGGCGGGAGGAGATTCATAGAATGTTGCCTGTCATGGTCACTTGTACCTGGTGATATGTCTGGCTTGGTTGTCTTTTGTACCATTTGAGTGTTTTGGTGAATAGTGTCATTGGAACTGAAGATCTTTTAATTTGTGTAGATTAGTTAGTAAATTTTAGAATTTTTTCGAAGTCACTTTGCCCTATTGAGGGAAATAGTGTCGGAGCCTGGTAGTAGATGTCTCGCATTATCACTCCAGTGCTGTCGATTATACTAATTTCTTTTATTCTTTTTCGAAACACTGAAGTGGAGAAATTTTAGTGATACTCAAATTTGCACGTGACGCTTTGAGTCGTGACACGTTTGGCTTGTTATCCGGAGGTGTCATTGTCCATGTCCACAGTGAGTTGTGTGTTTTTTCTTTTATTTTAATTGTCTGGAAGAGGACTTTGAAGAGATGTAACTAGCTCTTACTTTAGACATTTCAAGTGCAATGTATTTGTTACTGTTTTGATGTATGTTTATTTTCGTTTCTGACATTATTCTCCGATTTCGCGATATTGTGGGTGTTGTGTTCGTAATTCTTGAGTTGATTTTACAATGCTTGCTATGACAACCCCCTGGTTTCAGTGCAGTGGATTTTGAACAACAATTTTTACACAAAATTAAATGCACAAGAATTTGTTCCGATACCTGAAGAATACGTTCTTTGAAGGTTTGTAGCAGAATATGTTTTCACTGAATATGTTTCGTATTTAATTGGGTGCTTTGCTTCTTGTTATTTTTTATTTGTTTTATCTGTTAAAATTAAAACATTATTCTTTTTGAAATAGCTGGCCATAAAATTCGACTAACTTATTTTAATGCATATGATATTACACAAAATGATTTCAAACAAATGTAAAAAGTTTGACATGGGCCATTAATGGAAAATATTAATTTATAGTTCTTTTTTACTATTTACAAGTTTCTCAGTAAGAGGCATGATTTGTGTCTTTTTTAAAAAAAGAGTCCCTCTTAAACTTAGGAATGATAACAAGTTAAGAAAAACATATTACATTAACTGAATATTATTAATAAATTTCAAAGTTAAATATATTACATTGTCATGAATAGTTGTAAAATAAACAATAATTTTCAGATTTTACATATCTTCAATTATATTAGATTTCAATCATGAGATAGTTTTTTTTGTTTATAAATAGAGATATTTAATGCTTAGAAAAAAAAATATTATACTAGTTTATAATAAATATATTAATTACATAGTTTTCTTCAAGAGTGGATGTGTATGTATATAAATGTAATGTTTATTTGATAAAAAAGACCACTACATGATATATGCAATAAATGAATGTATCTAAGAAAAATGGAGGCCTTTAATTGGTTGGTTGTTATGTGGAGCCTAACACCTATGACAAATGCAGGGGTGTCAAGGGAGCCGTAATATTTCTTTGAGCCCTTAGTTACAATGGTATAGCTACAATCTACTGCATCAGTTTGGACGTCTTTGAGGAGCTTGTTCAATGAGTTGTACAGTATCTCCAAGTTTGGTGGGAGAAGGCTCATTATGAAAAAGAGAGAGAGAGCAAGAGTGAGCAAGAAATGAAGAACATAGAAGAGAGGAAAGAAAGAAGTTGAGGCAAAGAAGTAAGAAAGATGGAGAGAGGACATACAATTTGATTCTAAGGTTCTAAGAAAGATCATCAAGATTATAAAATCACATGGTCCATATAAACTTCAAATTAAAAAAAGAAAAATTTCACAATATGGCCCTATTTTTTATATTATTTGATAATATGACCCTGTTTCACAAAAATTCATAAGATGTCCCTGTTTTCAAGTTCATTATTGACAACATTTTTCACACGTGAAAACTTTTCGATCAATTGATTTCTATTTTCAAATATACATATATATATATATATATATATATATATACTAGTATAAAAACCCATTTATGTTCTTATCTGCTCCATCTGCTATCCCACTGTCATTGTCATTGGTGTGATTCCCTGCACGTCCTCATATTGTGTCTTTGTCCTCTACATGTTTTGCAAGTCGAGCTTCCAGCTGTTTGGGCTCCGCTTTCTTGACCCCTTATCTTTGGTCTTCCGCGCAGTCGTTAGATAATTGGTGGTGCAATACTTCTGTACAAGAGTCAATACTTCTGTACAAGCTTCAATCAATCCCTTTTCTCTATCTTTGATAAGGGCTGTTTCTCGTGAATTCACGTCAGGAATTGCTTCCTTCAAGTTCTGAAGAAACCAACATCAGGTGTCCTTGCATTCATTTGGTGCCAATTTCTAAGCATAAATTACTAACTTGTCCTCCGAATCCATCCCAACCGCCAAAAAAAGTTACTGAATGAACCGATTTGGGGTGAAAGTGGCATCAATCGCAACAAATTTTTGTAGGTACTTGGAAGCATGTCGTGCAGCTCCTGGATAGACAAAGAGCCTTTCAAAGCTCTGAATCATGCCCTCCTCGTACAAAGTCTCAATCCTTTTGAAGTAAGCAATAGTTTTGGGATCGACCTCCATCAATCTCTCAGCATAACTTTGAGCGATTCAAAATAATTCCTTTTAAGCATCTGCAGATTCTTGTAGCATTGTTTCTTTCGCGTTCTATGCAGTGCCATAAGTGAATTCGATGTTGTAGGTCCTCTTGAAAAAGGATTGTATGGCTTTTGGTTTTAACGTTTGATCAATTTCCAGCGGCCCCTCTCGAAGTTGTTCAACTACCCATTTGGAATCGCTTTGGGAATCCTTTGGTTTTGCCATTGTCCCTTGGCAAGCATGATCCAAGATCAACATCACCTTTATCTCCGTTTTCGTGCTGAAGATTGCACGAACATAATACGGGCACTTCCCATTCCCATGGCACGTTAGGATCATCTTTTCGGTGTTGTGGGACTTCATGTTGAAGTTGTAGTTGTTTGCAACAGCGTGGTCTTGAGCAGCATGTTTAACATCGTCAAAGGAGGCATACACAACTTCCGCAAAAAGGGCTATTGGTGGATGAACATCGTATGTTCAAATGGGAGGCATGATGTGTGCGATTTTGATCTTTCAAGTTCCTGCAGCCAGAGTTCCATTAGTTCAAGTTCTTGACACTATGTGAGTAGAGGCAATTCAATGCAATGTGCTAGTTACCTATTCCACGTGAAATGTAAGAAGAGATGCTTCTAATAGGCAGTACGTTTCGAGTATGTTCAAAATCACAACGCTCAAAGGTGAGTCGGTGAATTGTCGGTGAGTCGCTATGATTGGTGACAGTTCTCTGTGTGGATTGTCCAACTGTTCAGATTCAAAAGAAGGTCATCTTACGAATTTTTGTCCTATAGGGTCATATAATCAAATTACGTCGAAAACAGGGCCATATTGTGGAATTTCTCTTGAAAAGAATAATAATCCTAAAGGCTCTCTTCCCAAAATCTGCGAGGTATGTTATCCTTGGACCCCGCCCACTCATGAGCTAGAGGAATTGCCATGCGGAGGGATGCCACCTTCTTGACATTACCCCTCCCTTCCTAATCGTCACGAAATCAAACTCCACACCACAACAACCAACCAATGAGGCATATATTTTTCTTGTATGTGTGTATAGCAATTTGAAGTGTACGTGTAGCAACTTGGAGTGTGCTTGTAGCCTAACTTGGTGTATGTGGAGAAAAAGATCAAAATTGACATTGATTTTCTTGATATCTCCATTTTAACTATGTTAACTTTTCAGGATTGCACTTCTTGTGTTTGGCATAGTCAATATAGTTTCTGTTGTACCTTTTTCTTTATTTGTACATCAATGGTTTTATACATATTCATATTTTATCTCATTTTTTAGCATATGTTAATGTACAGATATATTTTAAATATATGTTTGATGCTATTTTCATTTCACACATATTTTTATGTTGGTAGCATTGGTACTAGTGGAACTCTAATAATACAATTTTACTCATGAATAATTAAATTATAAATTTATAATAAATAATGACGGCACATCATGTACACGAAGTGACTGTCAATCAATAAGTTGAACGTAGTTTTGCAAGGTCAAAAATACCACATACTGGGTTAAAAGTACTTTTAAATTAATCAATTACAGTAAAACACATGTCAGGAGCAGAAGATAACCAATCAAAAAGAGCCAACAAAATTTGAGACTCACCTCATGAAGTATGAAATTGCACGGACACACGTGAAAGTTCAGCTACTTGCGCCAAAATGCAAAATGTGTTCGTAAACATCTTTGGCAATCCATATTCTTTACGTTAAAATTTGCAGTACAGAAGTGATGGCTCTTCGATTATTTGGTGAGTTCCAAGCAGTAAGTGGCAGAACCTTCCACGATGCTGGATTACCCACTCTACACTCTTACGAAAGATATATCCTAGTGTATTATAATCTACAATGGAATGAATAGCATACAGTTCCGTGATCAAGAATCGTTGATGACCTATCCAAAGTCGTCAAACGTTCAACAGAAGCAGATTCAAACAGTGCAAAAATTTGAGAAACGAGGATCTACTCTAGCTCCCATTCTTACATGTCAAACTTCGACCATCCATAAATATATCATAAGTTCTACAAATGCGGATTGCAATTAAATCAAACTCCAGCCCCTTTTTCTATCACTTCAACTCAAGGTTGCCGAGGGCGATTAAATTCGTGACTGTTGGTTCGACTAAGCAAAGGCGGACTCTGCTGACTAGACCCTGCCCTGTGGTGAAAATGTGGAGATAAATGCTCACCAAAAGTGCCGTTCCCGCGGTGTTGCGTTTCATCTTCAGATACTGTCATTCTACCGATTGCGAATATGTTACTCTCTAGTATATTATTATCTACATTAGAATTGTGGTTTAAACGTCTCCTTGGGCTACCTTCTGGTGTACGTTGCTGAGGAGGCGTATTTCGATGATAGTCTTTTCGAGGTTCAGGGTATCCCCCACCTCCATTCATCAAGGAGGTACCTGCATAACGCCCACTTTGTGTTCTTGAGGTATTTCCCCCATATCCCTCGTTAGGATACGTAGACAGTGCGCCATACACCTGATTAGGGAGTAGAGGTGAGGTGCCATAGCCTCCACCTGGCGGGGTCGACGATCCAGAGCTTATCATAGGGGTTGACATCCCGCTATGGCCCTGATGCCCTATTCGTGTTCCTGAAACCTTTGTGTTGACGGCTGGAAGTGCGGCTGAACCATGTCCTCGCGGTGAAAGTTCACTACACAAATGGAAGAAATGAAGGACTAAGCGAGGAGACGAGTCTTATCAACTTTCATTCGCATCGTTTATTCGACACAATCATAATCGCAATAAGTGTGAATTCCAAACTCTGTACAGTAGTAGGTTCTGGAAGGGCAGATGAGTAGGAATCGAAAGTAACCTGGTTGAAACTCTTTTTCTGGGTTGGGGAGAATAGCTCGCATCAGTCTCGTGCATGGGAGAAGCATTTCCTCGTCCCATATTCGATGTCGCATTCTGAAATCACTCCCATCACGTAGAAACATTGGACGAAGTTAGACAAAATAAGCAGAGAACTCAAAAAGCGAAGTGGAAGTCAAAAATGCAGAGCTATTCAAAAAAAAAAAACCTAGCCTTTGTATAAATATACTAGAAGACCTTAACGACAGAAAGAACTATTGCCTTCCATATTACTAATTATGACGGATGGTTAAACTCAATTCTACGAAGATACTGAAAAACGGGTCGCAAACTGTGTAAGTATTTCCGGACGACTACAATTCAAACAAGGTTAGGAGTTTAAAAACGACAACTATCTTGCACAAAATCAGTTAATTGATAAATATAAGGGTGAAATGAGAAGAGAGGACACCAAGCACAGAAATCAGATCCGACAAGTGATGCAAGAACGCCTAGGTTAGACGACAGTCAAGAAAAAGTTCTAACAGCTGATTGAGTTGCTAACCGCAGCCCTATTCGTAGTAACGGTATTCGGAACAAAATCAGCTCCAGCAAGGGTATCATCTGGTCTGCAGACGCGTGGGGCATCCTGAACAAAAGGATGTTCTAGCAGTTGGGCAGCTGTTGGCCGATGGGCAGGATCTCGTTGCAAACATAGCCTTACAAAGTCCCTCCCCTCTCTGGACAATGAATCTGGAATAGCAGGTAATTCTTTGCTGTTCCCAATTTTGAACATTGCTGCAACCTGATTCACATTCTGAGAACTTAGTGCTTGATTCAGCCACAATGTAATTACAATTACCTACGAAACGAAGGCTCTAATAATTTCCAAGCAAGTTCTTAGATTCAAATTGGGAAGAAAGACTAGGTGCAGCGTAACAGTAAATTCAGAGGATTGCGAAAGAAAGAGAATTGAGATCTGTGCCGCTCACCCCTTCATATTGGTGCCATGGAGGTTTAGTAGTCACCATCTCAAGTACAGTGCAACCAAGACTCCAAATATCCACAGCTAAATCGTAACCTCCCGTGTGCTTGAGCACCTATCAGAAGGAAACCATGCACAAAGGCTCATATTTAGAGAGATAGGTCCTACTACTTGTATTAAATATAAGCCAAATATAACCACTTTAAAACTATATAGATGCTAATTGAGCAAAAGAGCTACTAGGATTGCATTTTACACATACCTCAGGAGCCATCCAATACGGGCTTCCCTTAAAGGACTTGAGAAAAGATTGAGCAGAAATCTGCAGAGCAGTATGTCAGGAAGTATAAGATCCCTACTCTTGCAATACCATGAATTGCTAACAACCAAGGAGCGCAAAGAAGTATTTTAACCGTCTTGAGCTCAATCTCAACGCACTCTCTGTAAAATAAATACTAAACTAAAATTTGACAAGGCAGTGATCACGATGGTTCTTTTACAAAATGCAGTACAAGAATCAGTACATTTGAAACAATGGAGTAGACATACATGCTTCGCCATGCCAAAGTCGGCAAGTTTCACCATCCCATTGGTGTCTACAAGAATGTTGGCGCCCTTAATATCCCTGAAAGAGCACTCAAACACATCTTTCAGAATCAACCTTGATAGCTGTAACTTGTGGTTAACCAACAGAGTGCTTATTAATTCGCAAAATATGTGCAATAGAAACCACAAGATTTACAGAAAATAAAATTGAATACAATAAGTACCTATGAACTGTATTTTGGTTGTGCAAATAAGCTAGACCAGAGAGGATCTGACGAGTGTAATTGCGTACAACCGGTTCTTTAAAAGCGCCATACTCTTGGAGTAGTTTATGGATTGATCCACCTGAGACAAACTCTAAATATATATACAACCTGTCCTCCAACTACACAAACCCAAGCAACATCGTCAAATGTGGACGATTCAATTTCCACAGCCGCAAAACACTCATCACAATACTACTCCAGTCACACTATGAATCAAAAGCTATCAAAGATTTCGTGGTACCGTTTCTGTGCCAATATACTGTACAATGTTCTCGTGCCTCAACTTACTCAACAAACTTATTTCCTGGTTCACAACAAACAGAATCAGCTCATCAAAACTCGCGACACTTTCAACAAGCATTGTTAAGGCATGCCCATCTCATGAATATGGTGAACACATTAAAAAAACGTGTTAATAGAAACAGTACCCAAAGGCAAGATCAGAAATATAAAAACATCATTTGTTCCTTACCAATCCCTGATGCTCAATACTAATGCAGAGTGTCCACAAAGAGAATGGACATAAGAAATGGAGATATGGAGAGAACTGAGACGCAACACTATACACCACACTGAAGCAGAATGACAAAAAGCTCAAGAGATTAATACCTCAATCTTTGATCTGGTTACAATCAGCCACAAAAACTTATTAGACATTCAAGGAATGACCCAACACACCTGGCCTAACTGCTTGACACTTTCCTTCGACTTTTGATCATCAGAAACCAAGAGAACCTCTTTCATAGCACAAAAGCCCCCATTATCACTGCAGAAATGCACAAAAGTTAACTGGTATTAAATCCTTGGAACTGATAGGCATAACAACCTCACCTCGAACATAAAGAAAGCTCCAGAATCTTACGGTAGTAAGATATGGTTTTTAGAGAAGAACAGCTTACTTGTTGAAACCCACATAAACATTTCCAAAGGTTCCACTCCCTAGAAGCCTCCCCTTCTGCCATTTGGTTGGAACTCCAGGTACAGATGAATCTGCACTCCTAGAGGGTTCGTTAGTCCTGGATGGATGACGAGAGTGCATGGTCGGTGTGCTAGGCCCTGAGGTAACAGGCGGAGAAGTGTAAGGGCTGTTATTGCCCGTGGGCCAGGGAGGCAACGGCAATGGCTGTGGTGCGTACGGGCACCGACCCTGGACTTCTTCGTGCCAAGTTGTAGGCGAATCAGGCCCGCCGCCAGCCCGAATTCCAGCCCGTGGATGCAAAGGAGAAACAGTTGCACTAGGAGTACGGCTAGGACCAGGACTTCTCAATCGTGGACTAGGACTAGGAGACCTCTCTTCAAATTGAGAAGGCGGCCACGGGGGGACTGCATCTCCTTGCCAAGAATTGTACGTAGAAGTGTTCCCAGAGCGAGGACTAGCCGACCCGGATACTAAAGGCTCCACGCTACGTTGCTGTGGCAAGAAACTGCGGGGGCTGGGAGCAGGGCTTGACATTGAGCTGTCAGGTTGAGGGATCTTCAGAGCAGCAGGGGGGTACAATCCTTCTCCCTGCCATATTGGAGACCAGGCCCGTGACGTGGGAGAGGTAACAGGTTGGTGACTGCCAGGGAGGGGACTCGTAGAGCGGGGTGTCTCAATCCGAGCTGGTTCGTTCCTAACCAATCTCCCCCGCGGCGTTGCTGAGCCTTGACTCATTCTGACAAGAGATGATTAACAAGACGGGTAATATGAGCAGAATCGTCAAGATCTACAGTAAGAATTCAATGAGTACATTACTACAAGCTCCCTACCAACAAGCCTGATTTCTTGAAGAAGGGCAACGAGTTCTCCCCGCAAATTATAGTAGGGTTTTGAAAGTGGAAATCAACTCCCTGCATGTTGCTCCAGAAAAGTAAAGTGAAAAGCACGATAGGAAGCTGCACTTACTGAAACACAGGCCGCAGCTGATCGAGGGGTTCACTCTCCTGCTGCATTGGTCGAAGATTTGAGTTAGTCGGCATTGGTCGACCATGTCGAACATCCGCAACTTCAACACTCCCAAGCGAGCTTACACTTGAAGACCCTGATATATAGTCCGCTTCAGCGGGGGACTCCATTGGCCGGACGACCTGGGTTGGTGAAGGCAAGGGCAAAGACGGCGCATGATGCAACGAAGTTGTTTGAGCACTGGGCAACTGATTCCCTGAGTACGTCCGCTCTACGGGTTTCATGGGAGGTGCACATGGTAACGGTAGCGGCTGCCCATGAGAATGCCTTCCTCTGCTGTTGCTAGGGGATGAAGGTGACGGTGATCGAGAGCATTTACCAGAGCCAGAACCTGCCTCCGAAACCAAATCTAAACTGTGGCGGGAGTTGTTCTTGCTACTTCCATCTTCATCCCCCGCACGTGACCGTCTATGCCTCCGCCCATCAAATAATCCACCTCCAGTCGTAGGTTTCTTCTTATCCTTGGACCTGGAAAACCAGGGCATCTTTAAGGCCGCAATGGTTACTGGTTGGATGTGGCTCCGCTGAGAGGAAGATTTTCAAACCTTTACCTCCACCACATACTGTAATTAAGAGACAGTCATCGAAGAGCTCACATGTTATCTTCTAATCATCTTTTTTAAAAAAATGAATGAGGATTAGAGCAGAGCCAAAACGAAGATGGATTACGACGTCTTTGTCCAAATAAGGAACCCACATTTCGAAACTGCCATGCACCAGAGAATCGTGCAGTTCAAAAGGAAGTTCATAATTTATACAATAAATCATATGTCCCGTCTACTCAGGCCATTTTCTTCAACAGAAGTGCGCTCCAACAGCCCCGCCTTACTTTTTCTAAGTCCGCAATCCAGCTTTTACATCAGCTGAAGCAGCCCTTCTCAAATGCTTCAGATAAATAGATCTTGTAGTGTTCCACAGAAACCAGCCAGGTACGCATACGCGTGGATCAGTCCCCAATCCATATACTAAAAGCAAGCTCAGGATTGCTGCGTTGAGCTTCCCCAGAAAAACAACTCTTCCGGTGCAAGTAGGTCGGTGCATGGCCTCGAAAAAAAGCATGCCATTGTTAACAGCCACTCCACGATTTACTAGATAGCTCTCGCATGCTTGAATCGGCTAGTCAATTGAAGATACATCCCTTCACAGCCGCTAACCCGGTTTCTACGTTCCTGGATTCTTAAACTTCACCCGCTAGTTTCAAATCTATTTTTCTTCAAAGACGGCAATCGATAGCTGCTTGCTTCCTAATTATTCAGCTCTGCTGGAATCAACTTGAAAGACAGTTGTTCATCCACCTACACAGCAATACAAAACAGTCAATCTAAGTGAAAGAAACACATGCAGTAACTAAGCTCCACTTCCACAGGCGTCTCAATTTATCTGTTATAGCAAACAATCATGTTCAAAGCATTACGATCTTCCGTATTCATAGCTTTGGCAATGCAGTCCTGAAAGCCTGTGTATCAGGCATAAAGTCATTTCAATTCCCTACTAATTGACGTCAAAAGCCTCTGAAATCTTTTAGAACTCTTCAGCCACCTAGGGATCATCTAGCATACGACATTCATATCAATGAATTTTAAGGGCTAATCTCAGAAATGACAGACATGCTGTCATTCCAATGCTCTAAGGGTCGTTTCTAACATCTTCCTCGAAATTTAACTGATGATCTATGTGCAACTGACGTTAGTGGCTGACAACCAAAACCAACTGCTCAATAGATGTTAGAGAGAAAATCCCCAAGGCACATAGCTCTCTCGAATGTGCTTTCAAATCTAAAGCCTGAAACTAGAATGAACTAGGGAGGGAGTCCTAATGCAGATATTGAGCATCTAAATATGTTGCGCCCCAACAAAGCAAGTAAGTGGCGTGTCCGTGAAGAGGTTAATCACGATATGAAGGATAAACCTAAACGCACTAATTTCAAGAAACTAAACATCACTGGGTATCAAAGAACTACAAAGCAATATCTCTGACATTAATTCAACAAACATGCTAGATTGTGAAGAGAAGAAATTATGCAGCAGATTGCAATGCCGATATCAAACGCTCAAGTGTAAGTGGTCCCATAGAGGATTATTGAGCAGTGGTATCGAAGGAAGAAAGGTTGATAAGCGGAGACGAAGCATTCCCAACTCGAAGTGATTGCTAGCTCGAGTGAACTTTCTAGATTACAATCCTACTGGGAGAATCAGGGCACAGCTCAGGGATATGCAACTGGACAGCAATCAAGTGCGAAACCACTGCGAAGCGATGAACCTAGGCTAAACCGGCATTCACGATGAACGTCCCGTGAGACCAACCAACGCCAACGAAGTGCATCTAGGTATAAGACTTCTACCCTATCTCCCGCAGTTCGAACTGGTTGAAGAGAAGCACCCACACAAGCCACAAACGTTCGGAGAAAGTACTGAATCTAGGGCAACCCACTTGAAATCTCCTCATACCCATGAAAAGGAATACTCTCAATCGTACAAACTCCTACAAACCCTTAAGTTAGAGACTCTTCACTCGAGCCATGTCGCATCACATATCCCCCAATTTCAGGGGAAGGGAGTGTCCAACTCTTGACGAAATGATGCATCTAGGGTAAGCCCAGCCGACGGCCATGGCCACTGAAAATCAATGGCATCGTCAACCGATGCGTGACGACTCACAACTCTTACCGCGAGGTGTAGGCAGCAGCAGCAGGAGCATTTGTCCATGAGATATGTATATTTGATGATGACGACAACGACGACAACAAAGAATCCATACCAGGGATGACTGCTACCATAGCTGCTGCTACTTCTGCTTCGTCTTGGACGACAACTACTACCCTTCTCATCTCGCTCAGCCCCTTGCTGTGCTTTGCTTTCGTTTGCGTTCCCTGTCGTAAGCCACGCTGCAAAAGCACATAGCGGAGAGCCGGTGGGCGGGCGAGCGGCTTTAGAGGGAAGTGGGGGTGGGAGGGCGGAGGGCGGAGGCAGGGAGGCCGAGGGAGGGAAGGAGGGAGTGAGGTAGTGAGGGGAGGGGAAGGGAAGGAACTGTGGCTCCAATACCTCATGTGCATTGCTCCATTTGTTTCTTTCTTTCTTGCTTTCTTTCTTTCTCCTTTCTGTCTTGCTCTTTCTCTTTCTCGTCCCTTCTTTCTCCCCTCCTTTCCTTCTCTCCTCGTTGCTTTACCGCTGTACAATTGCACCCTCACCGGTCGCAGACGCAGACGCTGACGCCACCACGTTAGGTGATGTGGCGGCCGCTGTCAGGGGCTCTGCCAGCGAGGTTCCGCCACGTCACCAATCGAGCTTCATCATCATCCGTTTATTGGAGGGCTCCATTTCGTTCATCCGTGTCCCTTTTCACCCGCTTCACATTGGGTGTTGTATCGGCGTCGAATCTATTCATCCATTCGTCATCTATCATCCGTTTGTATCCCTGGTCTTTTTCGCACCTTATCTAGTGACTATTTTTGCATTACTGTGGTACCCAACCAACGGAGTGATTTGTATGATTTATTCTTTCCTTTCCTTTTTTTGACAAATATATTGTCATCGATATGTTTTCTTCTGTTCCATGCATACCCGCCAGATACACATGTATTTTACTAATTCTCCATATCTTTCATTTTTATTGTTCATTATTGTTATTAATATCATTTCCTTCAACTTTCAAGTACTTGACAACGATGGAGATTATCATCCTTTTACATCCAAAAAGTCTCTGTACTTTTCTGCCTTTCAAAACTTACTTTGTAACATCTCCCTTTTGCCCTTTTTTAGCTCTTTAAAATTCATAATAAATAATAACAAAATTTTATGTAAATGGCCTTTTACTTGGTGTCTTTAATTGTGAGCAGACAAATTTACAGACGAAAAGAGATGTCTTCTCATGTGGGTTGTAATAATAGGAAAAAGAAGAAGAATAAATTCAGTTGTGTAAATGCTTTGTAACTACTCACACCATATGGATTTTTATTTTTTACAAATCGAATGTTGATGAGCTTTCTGCAGTTGAAACCTTTCTGACTACTATTTTTTTAAAGAAAAAAGAAAGAAAAAACTTTCTTTCTGATTTTTCTGGTTTTCAAATACAATGCAACTGGGGTTTCTATTATTATCAATCATTATCTGAGATTGCCATAGATAACAAGTATTTATCGAACATGAGGATAGTAGTAGCATAACGGACATCAAAAGATTCAAAACAATATTTTGTCAACCTGTTGTATCACAACTACGGACTTTTTGTGAAGGAGTTTTCAACATTGTAGAATTAAATATTATCTCACATGAACTTTTATAATATGACGTATGTAGTATTGCATTTTATTTAATTAAATAAACATCTAGAGCATTAGAAAATGTGTGATAAAAGTCTTCTGTAGGTTTTTGGGGTTGATTATAAAATAACAATTACAAAGGATGGAGTACAAAGACATGTATGAATTGAACTGGGTGTATCTTTCTTCTAAAGCAGACTTATAGGAAGTATAGTTATTAAATCAATACTTGAACATGTAATTTTAATAAAAGAACCTAGAAGAAAATCAGTAATTTATATGAAAATATTAAAAATACAAATATTTACAAATTAGTAAAATTGATGGTCTTTTAAATTTGAGGTTTTCTTTGAATTTTTGTTCTGCAAAAAGTCAATTTTAATTTTCAATTTTTAACATTGTAACAAATTGCAGATTAATGAATCTTTAAAAACATTTGTGTTTTCAAAAGAATATTTTTCATAGTCTATAGATCTTAATTTTGTCACAAGTTGTAACATGTGTATGATTATACTTTTATTCTAAAACATTCCAAAATCTTCTAGAATTTTACAGATATTTATATTTATTTTTATAGCTCTTTAAAACTTTTTTCTAAAAATATCTATTAGATTTTCAAAACCTTCATTTTTGTAAATAGTTTTAAAAGAATCTCACAAAATCTTCTATGAAACTTATAGTTATCTAAATTTTTTTTAGAAAATTCTTCAAAAGGTTAATTTATACTGATAAGAGATTCTATAGCTCTTAAAATTTGTCTTGGTCTAATAGATGATTAGATTACTTCAATGAATAGAAGTAAGTAGAAATAAATAGAAACATATCAAACAAGTAATATCTATCTTCATAAATATTAAAGAAGTCATATAAACTTGTTGTCATGGATTTGAGTGAATATCTATTCTTTTTGAGTGACACAAGAGTGTATTGAGGTTTTTATTGTTAATGATTCACAAAATTAAAAATTATATTATTTACATAAATAAACACATAGACATGGGGTTCTTTTTTATGCTTTTTCTAATTATTAACTAAATTTTATAAGTTTTTATATAATTAATAGATGTAGATAGAATGTCATTATAGACATTAGTCTCAATAATTAAATACTAAATCTCACAATTAAGGAAAAAAAAAATACTAAATCAACTATGATAATTGCCTTTAAGACTTATCGAGTCTTTATTTTTATGAATTTTTTTCTAATAAGACTCTTGCAACTTATAAACTCTTTTAAGTTCTAATAAATACTTATATAATAAAATAAACTCTTTAATTCTAATATTTTTGTATAAAAAGAACTTAAAACTATATTTTTAATAATTTCACCAATTAAGATCTATTGATAGGATTTACAAATGTGTATTTCAAATCTTTCTAATAATTTTTAAATAAATATAATACATATAATTTTTTATTTTAAAGACATTTAATATATTGATTATTTATTATTATTATTAAGGTTATTCATCATTTGATTATGAGATTTATACTAACGTGGGGTAAAGTGTACAATGCAAAATAAATTATATAAAACGGAACATGGGGCAATATCTACAATGCAAAATAAATTGTGAAGGAAAGAAAAATAATTCTATTTTATATTGATATTAGGGTGGAAATTGACAAGAGTCATGATAACAGTGTATATGAATTTAAAAACATGTGGTTACTTTGTTCTATGCCATTTTGTGCTCATTGAATACACGTAAAAAATGAAACTGCTTGAGTTTACTGTACTGTCATCAATAAATTTTAATAATCTATAACACATCCAATCTTGTATTTTCTGCTTGTTTTTATTGCAAAAAATGGCTTCTTGACATTCAGCACAATCAAATTATATTCCTGTAATTGTATAATCTTTAACACCATCTAATTGCAACTTTTAGATGCAATAATTTCAGTTTCTTTGTATTAATACAATGCCAATCTTATCTCTCATTATTACAAATATGGTTGTGTATTGCATAATAAAAAAACATACACATCTCCTAGATTGCCAATGTCAAGTCCCTACTACCACCTTTGTATATTTCTACAATCATAGGGACATCTCTTCCCTCCTCTCTCCCCTCTTTCATGCTCCAATGGTCCCTTCTCTACCGGGTGGTTGGTTGCTAACTGGTCACGTATGTTCAAAGCGTTTTTACCCCACGTTCCGTTTATCTTGTCCAGTAGACTCTTTGTCTCATTCACATACACACCGACCTCCCAATGCGAAAAGGTTTGGAGAGTTTAGACACAGTTTCCCAACGAGTCCTCCACCAACTCACAGCAACTCCATGGAACTGCATATTTTGTCGTTCGATTCATGACAGATCACGGCCCTCACAGACAGACATCAGGTTTGTGCAGGGTTTCCGGTTCTATAAGGCTACTCCCAGCAACTTGTTCAACTCACATCTGGAGACTTGACGAACCCAGCAAGATAAAATAGAGGGAATTCATCTAGCTACCGATATCGTGCAACACTACTGCAGAGGATGAGAGAAGTTGTAATGATGAGCTTGAAATCAAAAAGATCGGGTCTCGGAGGCACAATGGACCAGCAGAGGCGCCGGATGCAGTAGCACCATGAACTGACCCCCCCCCCCTGGATACATTTAAAAAATAAAGTAAAATATAATGTAAAATAAACCCACACGTTTATGGTGTAAAGCTCTTACTTGCAAATGAAGATGGATTGATTATTGCACTTGAATATGCCATTCCTGGAATCTGTACACATTACAATGCATATATATGGAAATTAGTTCTTAAGATAAATTCTCTTGAAAGTATAATTTTATTTGAAATTATTTTGTGTTTCTAGCTGCAAGAAAATTATTAGCAAATATAAAAAGCTGCTCTCATTAAACTAAAGAAACAAATAAGTTCAAAAATAATCTAATTAAGTTTTTATGTGTATAAAATGTGGATCATTGGTAATTATTAATAAATGCAATGCATCTGAATAAATTTCCACATGTAATATAAGATTGCCAATTCATCTATGTTATTTATAGTTAGAGATGCAAGAACACTTTCAAAACACATAAGTTTGTATTATTACCTTTGTGACAATTTTCTTATTGTTTAAAACTTATAATTCAAAATTTGAATTTTCATCATATAATTTTTCATCTTTAAAAATTATTATTTGCAAATTGTAATACTACATTTGGTTATAAATGATATAACAATAAAAAAATCTTTATAAACTTTAGAATTTTTAAAATAAAAACTTTAAATTATTTAAACATTGTTCAAACTTATGTTTTTAAAATGCCTTTTACAAGCTTCTTATATTCTCTAAATTTTGTTAAACACCCAATTATTGGCCTTCATTGTATAGATCTTCATCTTTGTCAAAAATTCATCATTGTAGCTACTATTTTTAGTTTCTATTTAAAGCTCTTCTTATGTCCACTTAATTTTTAGATTAAACATTTATTTTTTTATGCCATTAAAATTTAAATTGTCTAAATTTTACAACAAGACATGACAGGAACTCATTTAGAAAAGTATTGAATTTATATTGTAAGATAAAAAATATATGCTACAAAACCTATATAAGTCATTGATAAGTTATTTTGACAAGCCATAATTCCTTCTAAAATCATTATTTTTGTTTTGCATATATAGGGAGTAGTTAAAGTCACACACCAATATTGTTAAAGCCATGCATTCCTTGCCATCTTGTGATTAATTCAATCTCTACCCTCCATTTGTATTCCCATCCCTTGTTCCAAGCCTCCCCATTTCTATTTTCAACATAGGATGGGCGCCACTTCACATTCCCTTCCTCCTTCCTCCTCAATTTCCAAAAGATCCAACCTACAAAATCCATGTGTGCACCTCAAGTACAATATAAATAAGTGTTTGATTTAAAAACAATACAATTAGAATTAAATAAGATATAGACGTTTAATAGAATAAGATGTTTGATTTTCAAACGTCTCACCTCAACCCCCTATAAGCCAAGTGTATTCTTGCTTGCTCACAACACATCTCCACATTACAAATTAGATAGTTTAAATTATCTGGAGCTTTGCAATTGCACATGTTTACAGATGAGCATCAAAGCAGTTGAGAGTTGATAGTCTTGAATGAAAGTGACGATAAGAAAGAAAAATAGTAAAATTATATTTATTGAATGGATTGAGTTTTGCTCACAATTGTCCTTTTCACCTCAGTTTCTATTCTTCAAATTTCCTTCATAAGAGTGCTAAAATGCTGAATTTTAACCCAAAACTGCACCAAAGCAATCTATCAGTGCAATTCCTATTCTTATATCTGGAGTAGTTGACTTGAACCGTTCTTATCATCTTAAACAAAAGTATTCTATCCCTCAAACTGAAAAAATTGGACTACCACAATTTTCATTACAACTGCATGATTTTAAAACACAATTTTAAAACATAAGTACGATATGTTCTAGTAACTCTCAAACAACAATTTCTGCTCGCTGATCGCCTCCCTAACATTCTTTAAAATATAAAGAAATAGCTAAACTAGAGTTAATCACAAATGTGGACAAAGACAAGCATACCCAAATTTAAAAAGTGGATAGAGTAACCCTAAATATACATGAAGTCACTCATCATGCATACAGCCAATGAATATTTTAATTTTATGGAACCTGGATACACATGCTCAATCGTTGCAGGGTCAGAGATGTATTCATTGACAGACAAACATGCTCCATTACAAACCATACCCTAAGAAAATCAAGGTTCACAAAACAAGTTTGAAGGAAGAATGAAATTTATTAAGCCATAAATATTAATAATTAAACACCCCACGTGGTGTCTGAAAGCCTCATGCAATCATGAAACCGCAGCAGCAGCAACTAACGAGACGACATTCACAAAGTAAAGCAGTTTCGTCAAGTATGAGCTTCTTGTCGAGCACAGTTATAAGGGAGTGAGATGTTGCTAAGAGTAATGTTTACAGAAGCTACATTTTTAACAAGTGCAGCTAACCTTCTACACGTGACCCTCCAACAAATCGCACGCAGCCAAAGCGGAAGAGGTGCCTGTCGTGACTCAACGCAACATGTGATTCACACAAATACACTCTCGAGTGCGGGTGAACACCACCAACTGCACAGTTGCTTACAGCATTCCACTTAACTCTCGTTCACAGTGTAACATCTGTAGTCATCCGGAGGTCCCATTGGGCATGCCGTCCCTTGACGCTGGAATACGCCTACCAGGACGTTCTCTCCTGCTGTGCTCATCCTCGATTTCAATGTGAAACCTTCTCCGCACTCACTGCTCTCCTCCTTGTCCCGATCCTACCCGAAAATGCATCACCTGGACCTACACCCGACTCAACCCGTTGGCCATTACCATCGGTGGCTTCACGATTGTCGACGGCCCTTCTCCTGTGCCATTCGACGTCAGATCGGCTGGTTCGTCCTCCGACTTCCCTTCCTGCATCCCGTGCTCTTGCAGATAGTGCTCCGCCTCCAATGCTGCCATGCACCCCGTACCTGCGGCTGTGATTGCTTGCCGGTACTTCTTGTCTTGCACGTCCCCGGCAGCGAACACTCCCATCACACTCGTCTGAGTCGTCCCCGGCTTCGTCACGATGTATCCGTCTGCATCCGTCTCCACTTGCCCCCCCAAAAACTTCGACGCAGGCTCGTGGCCGATTGCGAAGAACAGCCCGCTCACCTCCAAACCCGACTCCGCCCCTGTTACCAGGTTCTTCACCGTCAGCTCCGCCAACAAACCCCTCTTGTTCCCCTTCGCCTCCACTACCGAGCTGTTCCATATCACCTCGATTTTAGGGTTCCCCAAAGCCCGGGCCTGCATGATCTTGCTCGCTCGGAATGTGTCCCTCCGGTGAATCAGATACACCTTCGACGCGTACTTCGTCAAAAAGTTGGCCTCCTCCATCGCCGAGTCGCCACCGCCTATCACAGCCAGCGGCTTATTTCGGAAGATGGGGGCAGCCCCGTCGCACACAGCACACGCCGATATGCCCCTGTTCCAGTACCCGGACTCCTCCCCGGACCCTGGAAAATCCAACCGCTTCGCAACCGCGCCCGTCGCGACGATCACAGACTGAGCGCGAATTTCCTTGTTGTCCGTGAACAGCTTGAATGGACGCGACGAGAAGTCCACCCGATTCACCGTCTCCGAAAACACACGCGTGCCGAACCGGATGCTCTGTGCCCGAAACTTATCCGTCAATTCCGATCCCAGAATGCCATCGGGAAACCCTGGAAAATTTTCCACGTCCGTCGTCGTTGTCAACTGGCCGCCCGCCGCAATACCATTAGCAAGCCATCCCTCAAGCATCACGGGATGAAGCTCCGCGCGGGCGCAATACACAGCAGCCGTGTGCGCGGCAGGGCCAGACCCGATGATGCCCACCTGCGTGTCCAACACCTCCAAAGCCATGGCGGAGGAACTCCAAACGCGACGCCAAGCAAGCGCCGGGCAGCAGGTATCCAAACTACGAACCACAGAGTGCAGATGCAAGCGGGAGTGACGCAGTAGCAGCATATAAAAAGGGGGGGGAGGGGGGGAGAGTGAGGAAGGCCTCCAGGCAACAAACAGCAAGGCCGCTTGGCAGACAGCAGCGAAGCCACGAGAAAGAAAGAAAGGAAGACCGAAGGAGTGATAGCAGCTCCGGGAGAAATTGAAAGCAGCGAGGAGGGCAGGGGGCTTGTGCAAGGCTTTGCTTTGCTTTGCCAACATGGCTGCCGATGCTGCTCCCCTGCACGCACTCACTTACTCACTCACTCACTTGCACCAAGTCAAATTAAAACTACTTTATTATATTTTGGCCGTTTTTTAATAAAAATAAAACCAATTTGTATCAATTAAAATTGTTATTTTCTACACGATTGAAATAAGCCATGGTGTTATTTTTCATGCTTCTTTTACTTACTAATTATCATATATAAGTTTTTAAATAATATTACTTTTAAATAGAATAAAATTTTAAATACTGATCTTAATATTTATATAATTGTTTTTACAAATAAGAATAAATACTAAATCAACTTGGATATTTATTTCATAAACTCATTAAGACTATATTTTTATAATTTTCTTCCCTTAATAAGACATAAGTGATTTATAAAGTTTTCTAAATCCTACTCAATACTTATAAAATTGAAAAAATTATAAAATTCAATAATTATTATTTAGAAAAATTTAAAATATTATTTTTAACAAATCTACCAATTAAGATGCATTAATAGGACTTAGAACATGTAAGCTTGTATAAATAGTATGAAGATCAAAAGGTCCATTTTAGCCATTTGTTTTTAAAACTCTAATGTAAGATAATGTAATTTTAGTGGCTTTATATAAGATAAGATACATTCATTGTTTCAAAAAAATTATTGGATATTATGAATGAATTGAAAAAAATGTAGGAAAAAGATTTGTGGAAAGTAATTAATACAAAAATAAAGATGTTAGATAAGAAAATTTTAGAGCTTCGGACATAATATATATTTTAAAAGTAATGATGTCTATACTTAAAATTTCTATAAAAGATACCAACAAAGTTATTGTCTATCTTTTGGACAAAAGAAATAAAAATATTAAATCTCCAATTCTTCACTTACATAAAGACATGAGATAAATGAAATCACTTAAATTTTAATAAAATTTCTGATATCCAAAAAAGGATACAAAAAATAAATTAAATCAAACAATCTTTGAAGAAGGTAACAAAAAAAAAATTAAAAAAAAGTTTTTGCTCTAAGATTTGAAGACAAAGAAGAAAAAGAATAAAAAGATAAAAAAATAAAAAACTATTTTGCTAGTGTAAAATTATTTTGGTGATTTTAAGCACATAGAGACTCTTTTCTTGATATTTTTTTGATAGACCTATTCTTAGACATAGCTTCTAGTGAAGGTGAAGATTTGAGAGTAATAAAGAAGTTTAAAGGTGACAATTTCAACCATTGGAAGGTAAAAATGAAACTTTTGATGGAATCTTTGGACCTTTGGGACATTGTAGATGAAAGTGAAGAGCCTCCAAGCCTACATGCTAATGCTAAAGAGATGAAGGACTTTACTCACATCATCTCTTATAAAGGACCAGCAGAAGCATGGAAGATCTTTTGCAACATATATGAAAGCAAGAACTTATCCAATATCATCTTCATAAGGAAGAAATTCTTCAATTCCAAGACGGAAGAAGGTGATGATCTCATGGCTCACGTCAATAAGGTAAAGGCCCTTGCTAATCAACTTACAATTACTGACAAGCCTTTAGAAGAGAGTGATATTGTCATGGCCTTGCTTATGTACCTTCTCGAGTCCTACAACTACCTCATTGTAGCATTAAAGTCCATCAAACTAAAAGAACTCACAATGAATTATGTAATGGCAAGACTTACTCATGAAGTAATCAAGAAGAAAGAAAAAGAGCCTCAAAGTGAGGATTCAACTCTCTTTTCAAGTCAAGGCAAGGGGAGTTATTCTAACCAACATGACAATATAAGAACTTGCTTCATTTGTGGAAAACCAAGTCATTTTTTTAGAAATTGTTACAAGGCTAAGAAAAGAGATAGAGAAAGTGCAAACAATGCCTGTGATGAATATGGACATTATCGTATTATGTGTTTTCTTGCTCAAGAATGCACCGGGCACCTAGCTGTCGAAGGCGAGATTATATTTTACAAGTAGCCAAGTAACCCTAATAGGTTTCACCCATATGAGAAGAATATAATCTGAATTTTAATTCAAAAGTATTAAAACACTCTTATTAGTAGTCTTAACCATACATAAATCCCAATTACCTTGTTACTTTTATATTTAAGCAATTTAGATTTTTCTTGTAAGCCCCAATCCTAAAGAGTGAGCTTTAACAAGCTGTAACATCCAATCCGACCATCCACTTGATGTGGAATTTTACATGCAATTGTCAATGTAAGTCTAGTATATGCTCAAGAATTTTTAGTCCAATCCAACTTATAGATTGTAAGAAAACCTCCAAAAATTGCACTGATGTCACTTGGCTACTATCACGGCCATAATCATGTAAGCTATTAATTACATATACAAATAGGTAGAAGTAAGTAAAAGTAGATAAAAGTAAGTTAATTCTATAATATTTAATATAGAAGCTTCCTAGAAACTTCCTAGACGTTGCTTTGACTTCATAGGTGTCTTTAATTGACTTTTTAGATTAGAAACGTGGTCAACAAGTTGGCCATGTGCCACACATGTTGTTAGCTTGAAGATCAAGCTAACTATGTGGCCCACACGTAAAAAAACTTGCCTTGTAAGTCAAAGCATGTGTCCTACAAAGTCAACACATATTGGAGGTCCTATAGAACGTCGCCACGTAGCCCCTAGTTAGATAGTATATATAGAGACAAGAGTGAAGGCTTCTTCACTCTTGTCAACTCCTTTCTTGCTTCTAGTCTAGTTTCAAGGGTCTCTAGTTTTCTTGTCTTTTGGCAATAGCCATTCCAGTTTCTCTTTCAATATATATACTTGTTTATTTATATTTTGTTACCTCTCTTTGAGTGAAGGCTCACTTGTCTGAATTGTTTTTCATCGAGTTCTTGTCCTTGACAGATTGACAAGAGTACACCTACAATATCAGAGCTTTGTCTAATCTTGATTAAGAGTGGATTACCCCTTTTTCTTGATAAGATATAAGCGTATTAGAAGTTGCGGATTACCCTCTTCTAAACTGATATTGTCCTTAGTATTTTCTTTGTCTCCAAGTCCTTTCTTCTATTTGTCTTGAGCGATATTAGACATCTTCTCTCTTCTTAGTGTTATCATGGCAGAACTTCTTGAAATGAAGAGTGCAATGGCACAAATGCAAGAGCAATTGAAGGAGTTAATGCTTGCAATGCATCAATTCAATTTACCACCACAAGGAGCAACAAGATTGGCCGGAAGTGAAGATATAGAAATGGTTAGAGCTGCTTCAACATCTGCACCAAACCATGTCCTTTCTCTTATCGTGGAACGCCCTTCAAATGTTAGAGAACCAAGAATTGCCCTATCCGAGAAGTTTGATGGCACCAGATCCAAGTTTCGAGGATTTATCAATCAAGTGCAACTTGTGATTGAACTCCAACCCCAAAGCTATCCAACTCCAGGATCACAAGTTAGATTCATTGGTACGCTTCTTTCAGGTTCAGCACTATCATGGTTTTCATTTTTTCTTGAACGACGAGATCCAATATTGGATAATCTAGAGGCTTTTTTGGCGGAGTTTCGATCCATGTATGGAGAACATGATGTAATTCGTGTTGTATCCAATAAGATCCATATTTTACGACAAGACAATCGATCAGTAACGTTATATGCTTCACAATTTCGACAACTTGCAACTGATATCAAGTGAGATGATGCTGCACTTATTAGCCAATTTCTCTACGGATTACAATATGAGGTAAAAAAATTAATGCTCAACTTACCTGATCCTTAAATATTGAGTCAAGCAATTGACTTTGTTGTGAAGTGCGACAATCGCCTTTTTGAATTCCGATCTGAGAACCGTACAAGTGGACCTCAACGTTACCATAATTCAATGGCAACACCAACATCTCTTCAACACATACATTCGGAAGTAGAGGATATGCAAATTGATGCAGTACGTTTCAAACCTCTTACTGAGCAAGAAAAGACTCGTCGTTGTCAAGAAGGATTATGTTTATATTGTGGAGAACCAAAGCACACTGCTCAACATTGTCCAAAGAAACGATGCAATCACAAAATGAGGAGTATGGCTGTGAAAGAAGATAATATGTCAGAAAACGAGTTTGTCCAGTTGCAATAGGGATCGTGCGGCTGGAACCTTGCACAACTTCTAGTGAAGGTCCTATTCTCACCTCAAAACCCTCTCCTTGTTTTACATTAAATATTATTTTAGGACCTAAACATTACAAAGTCTCTGCCTTGTTAGATTCAGGAGCCTCAGCGTGTTTTTAGATGAAGAATTTACTAAAAGGCATAGCATATTTTTAGTAAAGAAAACTAAACCTGTTCATCTAGAAGTCATAGATGGTCGTCCATTGTCTTCTGGAGATATTACTCACAAAACCCTTCCTATAGAAGTAATAATCAATGGTCATAATAGTTTTGTAGTATTTAATATCATTAGATCTTCCTCTAATCCAATCATTTTAGGTTCATCGTGGTTAGAAAAATACAACCCTCAAATAGACTGGATTTTTCGAACTCTCACTTTCTCCAAAAGTATAACTAACAGTGTAGTTAAGCAAGTAGAGAGTCGTAAGTCCAGTTCAATTAAATCCATATTTATAGGTGCAAAAGCTTTCTTGCATGCCGCTATGAAAGAATCACCATACATTATTTATGCTACACCCGTCTCTACTGGTGAAAAGACTTCAAGTGGCATTCCATGCCAATATCAAGAATTTCAAGATGTATTTGAAAAAAAGAATGCGGATACACTCCCGGAACATCGTCCCTATGATTGCCCAATTGACCTTCAAGAAGGAACACAACCGCCATTCGGACCAATCTATAGTTTATCACAAAATGAGTTAGCTGAACTCAAGGAGTATATTGAAGAAAATCTAGCCAAGAATTTCATACGTCATTCTAAATCTTCGATAGGAGCTCCAATTCTATTTGTGAAGAAAAAAGATGGATCATTGCGGATGTGTATTGATTATCGAGGACTCAACAAGATTACTATCAAAAATAGTCATCCACTACTTTTAATATCCAAACTTCTTGATCAACTGAATCAAGCTAAGTTCTATACAAAAATAGATCTTCGAGGAGCATACAATCTCGTACGCATCAAAGAAGGAGATGAATGGAAGACTGTATTTCGAACTAGGTATGGACATTTTGAATACAACGTCATGCCTTTTGGACTTACAAATACACCAGCAGCTTTTCAACATCTAATGAATGATGTTTTTTGAGAGTTTTTGGACGATTTTGTGGTATGTTATCTAGACGACATCTTGATCTATTCTAAGAATCCAAAAGAACATGAAATTCATGTTCATCGTGTGTTACAAAAATTAAGAGATGCAGGACTCTATGCCGAGATAGAAAAGTGTGTATTCCATACTACTCAAGTCGATTTCTTAGGTTACATCATTTCAAATGATGGACTTATGATAGATCCTAAGAAAGTTCAAATTATTATAGATTGGAAGATCCCAAAAACGGTAAGAGATGTCCAATGTTTTTTGGGATTTGCCAACTACTATCAGATCTTCATCAAAGACTTCTCTCGAGTTGCAGCTCCACTTACACGTTTGACTTGTAAAGACAAACTCCAATGGAATCAAGAAGCGGAAGTTGCTTTTGAATCTTTGAAGACAGTGTTTAATTCTGCACCAATCTTGTATCGTGTTGATTTTTCCAAAGCATTCTTTATGGAAACAGATGCATCGGACTTTGCTCTGGGTGCGGTTTTATCACAAATAGGAACAGATGAAAAACTTCATCCAGTAGCCTTTCATTCAAGAAAATTCTCAGCAGCAGAAATCAATTATGACATCCACGACAAAGAACTTCTTGCAATTGTGGATTCTTTTCAAGAATGGCATCATTATCTAGAAGGCGCTTGTAGAATAAGTAGTTATTTGCTGATTTGTAGATACTTAGTTTATAGTGTAAACATGGATAGATGACTGTTGGAAAGGTAGTTCAGTAGTTAAAATGGATGAATAGTTAGGAAAAGTAGTTTTCATTAGAGATGTAGCAGTTGGTATCTCGTGGTAGGATAAGGAGGATGAAAGAGAGGAAGAAACGGCCATTACTGTGATAGTGTGAGCCGGGGTAAGCTTGGTGCTACCTCTTTTCTTTTGTTGTTATGTTCTTTGAAATAAGAGTATTGAGAGTTTCTGTATATTGTGAAGTGAATCATGGAATGAAAGTGTGAATGGAATTATATGTTATTGAATGAGAAGAAGAGAGATTGAATGTTGAAATCTGAATGTAGTTCAGCAGAAAGAGTGAATCTGTGGTTGTGTGAAACCCTGTAATGTGAATGGTAGTTCTGTGTGAAGAATTCTAGTAATTGGAATGAGGGTAATTGTGTGCTGAAGCTGTGATGTTGAGGTATTACAGTTGGAGATTATAAGAGTGAAGATATATTGGTGGAAATAACAGTTATTGGTATGACTGAATTGTTGTAAGGAAGAGATTGATAAGGTGAAAGGAGAGATTATAGTTTCCTTGTGTGCTTAGACAATGGAAATAGAGACGATACATTGGAGGTAATTAATTGTGTGACCCTAACGTGAACGCTCAAGCAACTAGTCACTCCCCGTGTTCGAATTCCCCTATACAGATTTATTCTGGGAGGTTTCTTTCGGAATAAGTAAAACGAGTAACCACATTTTGGCACCGGTGCCGGGGAGTGATAATAGCTTTGAGCATTAGGAATTAATTACAAATGTGTGAGAAAATAGGCAATGGAAGACGATTTCAGTTGTGTTTGAAGAAAGATTATGGTTAATAAGAACAAGAGCATTGCATCGAGGAAAATAAATTAGTTGAGAGAAAGACAGGGAAGAGCGCAAGGAAGGAACTTGCGTAGAGAGGAGCAAGAACGTAATCTTAAAAAGAAGCATCGACAGAATTGGATTAAACCATGGTTGCAAGCTTGTCGGCGCATCCAAACATATCAAGAACCGGATAGACTGTTAATTCTGCAGTCTTATGTACCGTTAGAAAAACTGCCAAGAGCACTCGCGGGAAATTTTGTTAACATTCCAGTGGAAATCTTGAGGCCGTTAACTGGAAGAGAAGGAGGCATAGAAGTATTTGGTACTCCATTGGGTAATTTTCCAGTAGTGGGTACCGCTGAAACGAGCAATAGGGGCTCTACAGATTGGCATGAATTGGTCGCCAATAAATGCAACTATATCGTATTTCAAAATCTGACTTTTTCACCTGCAAGTCAACCAACAAAACTAATTGCGGAGAATAACAGTAAAGCAAGGACCGTTGAGAGCTCGGTAATTAGAGTAAGGGAAAGCAGAGATTATTTTAAAACAAATTTCAGAGGAACAGAAAATTCGATGGCGGCAGGAAGACCAGCCGTTCCGATTGCAGTTCAAATGGGTACCTTGGGCGATCGTACGACTAGCGTCGTACCATTACCTACTTTTCGTGGTTTGCCAGGTGCGGACCCAGATCAACATTTGTCTCAATTCTTGACGACGTGTGTAGCCAATAATGGAAGGACAGAAGACATTTGGCTGAGATGGTTGCCAGCGACACTAAAAGACACAGCGTTCGAGTGGTATAACCACCAACCTGTAGGTCAATTCATCAATTGGGAGGCATTGAAAACGGCATTTTTAGCCGATTTCCGACCATTGGTTTTGAAGAACGTCTTCTTGAAAGATTAATGAACAGCAGAATGGTATCAGGGGAAGCGGTACAGTCATATTATGGTCGTGTAGCAGATATACTTCAGAAATGGCCAAATAACCAAATGCTGGAATCTTTTGTGTTGTCCATATTGGTTAATGGATTACACCCACCAGAATTGAAGATGTTTGTAAAGGAGCCCCAATCAGCTACTATTGCAGTATCTCTTGAGCGAGCAAAAGCATGGGAGGAATGTCATTATGACAAGCACTTAATCGTTGGCGCCACGATGATTCCATCGCAAGGCGATTATCAAATGACAAATTGGAATGACGCATCGAAAAGTTATCCGGGAAGGAGTGATTATGGTACAATTCCACAGGGAATAGTGAATGCCGTTCTATTGCAGGCTGTACTACCATCATCGTCACAACCGTATGTGCCTTATTCCGAGTATCAAAAATCAATACCTACGAAGGAATTGACCAATGAATTGGTATCAAGGGATCCCAATGAGTCATTGCTGTTAACATTAACGAAGAAAATGGATGAATTGGCTGTGAATCTGGCCAAGGATAAAGAGAAAAGGCATAAACCGACCAATATGCGACCCAATGTTTGGTGTAGCAATTGTAAGGGACAAGGTCATTCGGTAACCGAATGTTCTATACCACCCCAAATGATGGTTCAATGTACCTTTTGTGGGGGTAAGCATACCACTGCCAATTGTTGGAACTTAAAGAAACAACAACAAGTCGGACAACAGACCATGAGTCAACCAACTTCGTGGGATGTAAATCAAGTACAAACGAATAATAGGTTCGATTGGAATAGAAATCGAGCGAATAGACAAAACAAGAATTATTCCAATTTCCAAAACTCTGAATTTCACCAAGAAGGTATATCCAATACCCATGGCTTGGGGGTGAATCAGCAAGGATATCATCAATATTCACCCATGCAGAAGCCAATGCCAGAATCTACAGTACCAATGGGTCAACCAGGATCCTTCACTCAACCGACATGGAATAAACCGAGCCGTTATATACCAGTAGAGACACCCAACATCTCTGAAGGAGTTGGCAGAAGACCACTTCGTTGCTATCGGTGCAGACAAATCGGACATTATGCGAGTGAATGTCCTAATCCAAGAGCAAGTGATGATTATGCCCCAATATGTGGAAATTGTAAGCAGTCTAATCATACTTATCAACAGTGCAATGCGGCTTTTAATTATAATAATCAGGACCAGCAGATGCAAACAAGCCAACCGGCGGAGGACAAAGGTCCTGTTCAACGGGACTCACCAGTACATCGCATCGAGGTGGTGAACGCAGTGCTTACCAGGGGCCAACAAAAAGGCAAGAATCCAATTCAGGACCTGGATGACCCAATCGAAGTAACAATAGTAGCGCCGTCCAAGAGGCGGACCGAACCAATATCAGTATTAGGACGTATACCAATATTAAGCCCTCAACAAGACGAGGAACCTACTTCAGTTTCACGTGCTAATTTTTTGGGGACATCAAGATCAATCCCAAATGACCACATCCCAATACCCGCACAATCCAATATAAGCTCGTACCCATTGAAGGAACCTTTAGTGGTCGAAGAGTCGACTAAGAGGAAGGAATTGCTACCGAACAGAGCCAAAACGAAACCAATGAAATGCAAAAGAGCATTGGGAGTTACTCTCAATATGCAACCCTACGACATTTTGAAGGATTTGGATGTTATCCAGCCTTCAATTACAATGAAGCAACTTTTGGCTGTAGCAAAGGAATGTCGATCAACATTGAATTCAGCATTAATACGGCGAAGATCCCGCACTAAAGAAATACATGAAGTTAGCTTAAACCCAGATCCGGGAGCACCAACAATCGATGTATCAATTGATGGAGTTTTAATTCCAAGGGTACAAGTCGATGGTGGCTCTAGTGTGAATTTAATGAACGCTGATACAATGGAAGACTTGGATCTAAAGCAATTGCTCCCTACGACATTAGTCTTGCGAATGGCAGATCATAGTCGGGTTAAGCCGATGGGAATCTTACGCGATATTGCCACTGTAATCGCGGGATTGACATACAAAATTGATTATGTTGTATTTCGGTTACAGCGTTCTACGTTATCGTATCCCATTTTATTGAGCAGACCTTAGTTGTATCAAGCCAAGGCTAAGAATGATTGGGGCCGCAGCACATTGACAATTGGAAAAGGCAGTGACCAGATTGTTCTACAAATGTACCCGGTACAATATCATGGAGAAACCCCATTGCTCGAATCAGAATTTACATCGGATAACGAGAGTCACTCAATTGAGGAAGATGATGATGCTATAGTTTCACCGCAATTTGGGGCAGGTCAAACCCCTTCAACAACCAAGGGCGGAGTCTACCAATGTGGTGGCTCCGGTGAATATTTACTGCATCAAGAGGATGCCTCTAACTCGGATCATGTTATTACCGAATGGATGACCCGATATGATGTCAATCATGTGAGTGCAATACGGTCAGACATGAGTCACTAACAGTTGCAGTCTCCTTCGCACGACGACGGGTCAACAGACGATTTTAAATCGGCAGTTGTGGAAGAACCTGTTTTCCAGACTCTGAACTTAGGCACCCCTGACGCACCCCAGAATATAAAGATATACAAGGGTATTCAAGGTAACGAATTGAGTCAGTGGAAAGCATTCTTCATCCGACATAAATTGTCCTTTTCTTGGACGTATGCAGATCTGAAGGGTATTCCAAAAACAGTGTGTGAACATCGTATTACATTGGTTCCAGATGCTACACCAGTTCGTCAAAGACAACACCGTCTCAACCCAAAATATTCCTTGATGGTAAAGGAGGAATTGGACAAATTATTGCGTGTGGGTTTTATTTATTCGGTTCCGTATAGCGAATGGGTCTCACCAATGGTAATGGTACCTAAGAAAAATGGCAAGATTAGAATCTGTCAAGATTTTTGGAAACTCAATGCTGCTACCAAGAAGGACTATTTTCCTCTACCTTTTACGAACAGTATATTGGATGCCGTAGTAGGACACGAATGTTATTCATTTCTGAATGGTTTTTCGGGTTACAATCAAGTGAAAATTGCCAAGGAAGACCAGCACAAGACGACCTTTACGACAGATTGGGGTACATTTGCATACAAAGTGATGCCATTTGGATTATGCAATGCACCAGTCACATTTCAAAGAGTGATGACACAGGCCTTTCAAGATTATTTACGAGTATCAATGGAAATATTCTTAGATGATTTTTGCATGTTCAGTACGACAGCCGATCATTTGAACTGCCTGGGACGATGTTTGGACCAATGCGATAAGTACGGTATATCGTTGAATTCAGAGAAGTGTCAATTTGGGATCTCCTCTGGAAGACTCTTGGGCCACATAGTGTCCAGCCGCGGTATTGCTACGGACCCAGATAAAGTAACTCGAATATTGGCTTTACCAAAGCCAGAGACGGTGTCAGAAGTACGTGGCTTTGTGGGCCATGTCAGCTATTATCGACGTTTTATTCACTCCTTTGCGGTACTATATCAGCCATTGACAAATTTGCTAAAGAAACCACTATTGGATGGATCTAGTTCCGTTTGGACGGCCGAATGCTGTGTTGCCTTTGAGGCCTTAAAGCAAAAATTGGTGTCTGCACCAATACTGGTTGCTCCATGCTGGACGAAACCATTTCAGGTTTATGTCGATGCATCCAACGTCGCGATTGGATCAATATTGAGTCAGAAGGATGACAATAACCATGATCATCCAATATATTTTGCGAGTCGACAATTGGTTATGGCTGAACGCAATTATAATACTACCGAGCGAGAAGCCCTCGGCATGATTTATTCTGTACAGAAATTCTGCCATTATCTACTGGGCTACCCGTTTGTATTCCACGTTGATCATGATGTGCTTAAGTATATGATAAATAAAACCCAATTGAGTGGACGAATTACTCGCTGGGTGTTACTTCTCCAGGAATTCAATTTTACAATTAATGTTCGCCCTGGCAAGACACATGCCAATGCAGATCACTTGTCCCATTTATCGAATATACTGGATAATGAGCCGATAAACGACGCCCTTCCGGATGTACAATTATTCGCTGTGGAGGTTATTACACCCGAATATGGTGACCTGATCCAATATCTTACATTTCAGACTTTTCCAATTTCTTATAATGAAAAATTAAAGAAGCGTCTGATTATAAGAAGTGCGCCGTATACCATGATTGGAGCCGCATTATACAAACAAGGACGGGATGGTATTTTACGACGTTGCGTATTTCCAAGTGAAGTGTGTACCATATTGGAAGGATGTCATTTGGATAGCTGTGGAGGACATTTTGCGGGTGATAGCACTGCGCGTAAAGCTTTAATGGCTGGTTATTGGTGGCCAACAATGTTTTCGGATGCTCACAAATATGTTCGTCATTGTGACCCTTGTCAATGAATTGGTCGACCTACTGGAACTTCTACCATGCCATTGGTACCAGTTTTGGCATAGGCACCATTCAAAAAATGGGGTATTGATTTCGTCGGACCAATTGCACCTGCTTCTTGGAATGGATAGAAACGTTATATTTTAGTAGCCACCAATTATGTCACCAAATGGGCGGAGGCTACGGCAACAAAAACTGATAATGCCACTACTGTAGCAACATTTTTATATGAGAACATTATCACTTGTTTTTGTTGTCCAAAAGAATTGGTTGGTGATTGAGGAACCCATTTTATTAATGCAACCATTGAAGCATTGACAACGAAGTATGAGATCAAACATCGAAAAACTACCCCTTATCATCCACGTGCCAATGGGCAGACCGAAAAGACCAACGGTATCCTTTGTAAAATCTTAACAAAGACTATTTCAGGAGCGGGAACCGACTGGGATACTAAATTATTTGCAGCATTGTGGGCATATCGAACTGCGTATAAAGTAACGACCAATTCCACACCTTTTCAATTGGTATACGGGCAGGAGGCCATCTTACCAATAGAATTGGAGGTTCCCAGTTTAAGAATTGCATTGGAAGAACGGTTGGGTAACAAAGAATCTCTCCAATATCGATTAACAGAATTGGAAAAATTGGACGAGATTAGGGCTTCGGCTTTGATGACTATGGAAGCTATTCAACGCCGCCGGAAGAGTTATTACGATAGTAAACTTCGCACAAAATCATTTATGCCCAATGATCTTGTCCTGTTGTATGACAACCGTTTTCACAATTTTCTGGGAAAATTTTAAATTCGGTGGCATGGACCCTATCGCGTATTGGCCGCCTTTTCCAATGGTTCCGTCCAATTGGAAGATTTCACGGGAACCAAATTCATAACCCATATCAATAGAAACCGACTACGCCTGTATTACACATAAATCCGGGGGCGGGTTTATCAAGATTGGAGGGGGCAGACATGCCGTTCATGATGACTTGCCTGCCATCATAAGTATCTAATCGGAGGCAAATGATGGCGGTTGATTAGTGTATTAGAACATCAGCAATCAAGATTAGGGATTCTTGTTTCATAACTGGTTAAACAGTTAGGAGAGGGGCACTCTGTGTAGCTGTCTTCAGTATTTTGTCTAGAATTGTTTAAGCATAGCTCGTGAGTGGAGAGTTCACGGCATATCATAGTATTTGTGCGAATACGCAGAGCTTTATAATGTCGAGGGAGAAGGTGAAGAGAGCCTCGGAGAAGGAGGAAGAGGATAGAAGGGTGAGGTCAAGGAGTAATATGGATGAGCTTTCTCTTTGTATACTCACAAATATGGAACCCATGCAGTTAGAAATTTGTTGGAATGCAACGCGACAAAAGGACTTTAGAAGTGCGCAGCTTTATCCTTTTCTACGAGCGGCAGACAATTTACCATTAATCGATGTAGAACTATTGGAAGAATACTTGACGAACTATGATCCTGAGGATGGTTCGAGTGTTGTAAAAGGGAGGACTTTGGGAATTGATGAGAATACCTTGCATAAGGCATTACAGTTACCAATAGGAGAGTTAGCGGTTGGCACAGAAGAGTCTTCAGACTTCAATCCGGGGAGTTATTTTAAAGGAGGTATGACGTCGCTAGAAAGGAATCAAGGATGGCGGACGGCGGATGCACTTACACTAGAATTGATGGAGTGGATGCGCTTCGTTCAGAAGAGGTTGGGATTAAATAGACATACGACGTATATGGCTAAACAATTATTATATGCGACAATAGGCTCCTTCGAGAGTATGATGTTCAATTGGGCAGTGTACGTGGCGACCAGAATTCATGCAGAGTTGAGTTACAAGCGCAGGTCGGGTAGAATTGCAACGCTTTTGTGTTCCAACTATATACAGTCTGCAATTGTTTATGAGTTGAGTCAACCATTGCCGGAGAAAGGGAAGACGATAGCAGCTCCAGTACTACCAAAACCGAGGAGCAATTTATTGGCACTTCCATGGGGACCAGGAGAAACAAGCCAGCAGGCGGGAGAACGAATCAGTGTTCGGGAGAGGGGTCCAATGGCTCAGTGAGACAATAGGCCAGTGGACATTCAACATCGAACACCAGAGGAGAACGGTGTGAAAGAGCGATTTTTTGTACAATTATCCCAATTGTAGCAGACGGCAAACAAATTGGTTGATCACATGAATTTTAAGCAGCAATTAGTGGCGTGTAAGAGGGAAATGGCAGAACAACGTCAAAAATTGTTGGAACAAGATTGGGTGAATAGGGCCACCAAAGAAGCCAATTCGAGACTGGAGCATGCCCTTGGAGTAAAACAGCAAGCGTGGAAAAAGGAAAGAGAGCGCCTTCACCAAGGAATGGCGCATCAGAAACAAGAACTCTCCAATTCTCTCAATCAAGCGAAACTGGAAGTTGAGAAAATGAAGCAAAAATTGGAATTGAACTAGACGAAGATGGCGACTTTGGAATAGGAAAAGAAGACAATGAGTGACCAATTCAGAGTGAAAACAGAGAAAATGCAAGGGGAGATCAACACTCTGAAGGAGATTACAAAGAAAGTGGAGGAAGAATTGGTCAGCGTTCGACGGCCACAAGGGTCAATTGAAGGTTCAATTGGCAAATTGGAACAGAAGGTGAAGCAAAAATAATACCAATTAGAGGCGAAAGATATCCAAATTCTGCAATTGGAAAGTCAAGTCCGTGAATTGGGAGTACTTAATGAAGATTTAACGGCCAGATTGAACATAGTCCCAATAAATGTATCAGACGGAGAAGACGAAGAAGTGACTTTAGAATTGTAATCAGTAGCAATGAGTATGGAAAATACTAAGGAGTCACCAGTTCAATTTCGAACTGGGTGTTTGCGAGGACGCTGCACAGTTAGGAGTGGGGCTATGTAGAATAAGTAGTTATTTGTTGATTTGTAGATACTTAGTTTATAGTGTAAACATGGATAGATGACTGTTGGAAAGGTAGTTCAGTAGTTAAAATGGATGAATAGTTAGGAAAAGTAGTTTTCATTAGAGATGTAGCAGTTGGTATCTCGTGGTAGGATAAGGAGGATGAAAGAGAGGAAGAAACGGCCATTACTGTGATAGTGTGAGCCGGGGTAAGCTTGGTGCTACCTCTTTTCTTTTGTTGTTATGTTCTTTGAAATAAGAGTATTGAGAGTTTCTGTATATTGTGAAGTGAATCATGGAATGAAAGTGTGAATGGAATTATATGTTATTGAATGAGAAGAAGAGAGATTGAATGTTGAAATCTGAATGTAGTTCAGCAGAAAGAGTGAATCTGTGGTTGTGTGAAACCCTGTAATGTGAATGGTAGTTCTGTGTGAAGAATTCTAGTAATTGGAATGAGGGTAATTGTGTGCTGAAGCTGTGATGTTGAGGTATTACGGTTGGAGATTATAAGAGTGAAGATATATTGGTGGAAATAACAGTTATTGGTATGACTGAATTGTTGTAAGGAAGAGATTGATAAGGTGAAAGGAGAGATTATAGTTTCCTTGTGTGCTTAGACAATGGAAATAGAGACGATACATTGGAGGTAATTAATTGTGTGACCCTAACGTGAACGCTCAAGCAACTAGTCACTCCCCGTGTTCGAATTCCCCTATACAGATTTATTCTGGGAGGTTTCTTTCGGAATAAGTAAAACGAGTAACCACAGCGCTTCTAATCCAGTCACCGTGTATACGGATCACAAGAACCTCGAATATTTTATGTCAACACATGCATTAAATCATCGCCAAGCTCGTTGGAGCATGTCTTTATCAAGATTCGAGTTCATCATCACTTATCGGCAAGGAAAACAACAAGGTTTGTCCGATGCCTTGTCTAGACATTCTCATCTTACACCAAAAGGAGGAGATGCAGCTTTTGAGCAACAAAGAACGATTCTCTTGAAGCCAGTACAATTTCATCTTCGAGCAATAAAATCAACATTGACTGTTGATTTAACTTTTCTTAAGCAAGTCCTGTTAAGTATGTCTTCAGATCCTCTTGTTCATGATATCAAGAACAATTCTTCCAAATCTCATGATCCATCTAAATTTGAATTCAAGAACAACCTACTATATTTCGAAGGACGCCTATATGTTCCAGAAGGAGAAGCTCGTTTACGTGTTCTTCAAGCTTGTCACGACTTCCCAGCAGCAGGACATTTCGGATATAATAAGACTTTGGAGCTAATATCTAGGGATTTTTGGTGGCCTCAAATGTGGAAGGCAGTTAAAGATTTTGTACAATCATGTGAAGTTTGCTCAAGATCAAAAACTCCTCGTCATCGACCTTATGGACTTCTTCAGCCATTACCCATTTCAAAACAACCATGGTCTTCTGTTTCTATGGACTTCATCACGGATCTTCTAATCTCAGGTTCTTATGACTCTATATTCGTGATAGTAGATCGTTTTACTAAGATGGCACATTTGTACCATGTACAAAATCTATCACAGGTGAAGAAACAGCTAAGCTCTTTCTTGACAATATCTATCGCTATCATAGATTACCCAAGGATATTATATTAGATAGGGGAACTCAATTTGTATCAAGATTTTGGCGGACTCTTTTCAAGATTTTTAAAGTGGATATAAAACTATCTTCGACATTCCATCCTCAAATTGATGGACAAACGGAGCGTGTTAATCAAGTTTTGGAGCAATATTTAAGATGTACTATTAATTACCAACAAGATGATTGGATAACTCTTTTGCCATTGGCAGAGTTTGCTTACAATAACACGGCACACTCTTCTACAAAACAAACACCTTTCTTTGCTAATTATGGTTATCATCCACGACTTGATACTTTTGACTTTTTAAAAGTTGATAATCCTACTGTGAAAGATTTTGCAATTTATTTATCAAAGCTACATGCAACGATGAAGGCACAGTTAAAAGAGGCTCAAGAACAACAAAAGGCCAATGCGGATGTCTATCGAAAGGAACAACCATCATTCGTCTTGGGTGATAAGTTATGGCTACTTCGTCACAATATCAAGACCACTCGTCCTTGTGACAAGTTGGACTATCGAAGGCTGGGACCATTTTCTATTTCTACATAAATCAATCCAGTTGCATATCGTTTACATCTACTAGAGTCAATGAAAATCCATCCAGTATTCCACGTGTCTCTTCTTGAACCATTTAAGACAGTGGACATACCAAGAAGACGACAAGCTCCACCTCCTCCTATAGAAGTGGGCAATAATGAAGAGTTTGAAGTAGAAGAAGTCTTAGATTCAAGGCGATGTCGAAATAAATTAAAATATCTTGTTCATTGGCGCGGATATGGTATTAGTGAACGCACATGGGAGCCAATAAAGAATCTTGCAAATGCAGCAAAGGCGGTGGAGGCTTTTCATCGACGACATCCATCAAAATCAAGATGAAAACCCTCTTTATAAAAAAAACAACATCTAGAAAGATAACATTCTACTTTCAATTCTTGTTCGTAGCTTCATTGTAGTAGTGGCGCTCAAGAGATGGAGAACCAACAACCAGCGGATTCAACTTAAGAGCCTTCATTTGCCGACCTGCCGAATGAGACATTACGATTGTCACAACCTTCAAGACGACGGAATCGAGATGAAGATCTTCAAGAACGACATGTTCTTCTTCGAATAGATGGTGAGATACAACGCGTTTGGTATCATGATTTGGGAAGGGACTCCCGATGTTTGGTGATTTTGCTAGAGGTAGGAACAACTCCCAATGGTGTTCCAAATATTCTATTCGAAGGAAGTTACGAAGGCCTCAACAATGATCAAAAACCTTGATGGTCTTCCCGCCCTGGTATGGGACACTATCGATGGTTGAGAGGCCCTATCAATCATCTTCGAAGAGAACAGAGATCAGAGTATGTAGCGAATACAATTTGTCGCATCATAGATTTTCTCAACATATGATGACCGCTCCTCGTGGAATTCATCTCTAGAAGGGGGGGTAATGTCAAGGCCATAATCATGTAAGCTATTAATTACATATACAAATAGGTAGAAGTAAGTAAAAGTAGATAAAAGTAAGTTAATTCTATAATATTTAATATGAAAGCTTCCTAGAAACTTCCTAGACACTGCTTTGACTTCATAGGTGTCTTTAATTGATTTTTTGGATTAGAAACGTGGTCAACAAGTTGGCCATGTGCCACACATGTTGTTAGCTTGAAGATCAAGCTAACTATATGGCCCACACGTAGAAAAACTTGCCTTGTAAGTCAAGGCATGTGTCCTACAAAGTCAATACATATTGGAGGTCCTATAGAATATCGCCACGTAGCTCCTAGTTAGATAATATATATAGAGACAAGAGTGAAGGCTTCTTCACTCTTGTCAACTCCTTTCTTGCTTCTAGTCTAGTTTCAAGGGTCTCTAGTTTTCTTGTCTTTTGGCAATAGCCATTCCAGTTTCTATTTCAATATATATACTTGTTTATATATATTTTGTTACCTCTCTTTGAGTGAAGGCTCACTTGTCTGAATTATTTTTCATCGAGTTCTTGTCCTTGACAGCTACCAATTTGAAAAGTGAAATAGAAATCCCAATAGTGATTTCTTCCTTTCCAATCATTAACTTTGTTTCAAAATTGATGTGTAGCTTGATCTTCAAGTCTTTTAATACCATGCTAATTTTCACCTTAATCTAACTGATAGATCTTCAGATATCATAGAAACCCTGCCCAACTGTTAGGGATATAATCTTTAGAACCTTCTAGAGAGAAGTTTCTAGAACCTTCTAGAAGCAAGTCTCTGGAACCTTCTAGAAGCTTCTTAGTTGGTAGAAGATATTAGAGACATAGTCCTTAGAACCTTCTAGAGATAAGTTTCTAGAACTTTCTAGAAGCCAGTCTCTGGAACCTTCTAGAAGCTTCTTAGTTGATAGAAGTTGGTTGAAAAGCTTCCTAAATAGAAGTATATATTGGAATCGAGGCTGAAGAGTTCTTCAGTCTCGACAACACATCTCTTGGAGCTGTAGCTCACCCCTCTGGTGTTGTTCTCATCTGATTAATCTAGTTCTTATCAGTTCTTCTTGAACTTCTTGTTAGATCTCGAGTCTGTATTTCTATGTCCGTGACAGTTTGTCGAGACTGTACACACCTCAGATATCAAAGCTAGTTTCTTCTTTGTTAGAGTGTGGATTACCCCTCTGCTTGGAAGTGTATTAGCATTTTAGAGGTTGCGAATTACCTTCCTCTAAACTAATATTTCTTTTGTTACAATATTGGAGTCTTATTCTTCTTGGAGAGAGTGGATTATCCCTTTTCTTGAAGCTCTTAAGACATTTTAGAGGTTGCGGAGTATCCTCCTCTAAACCAATATTGTCTTCTTATAGAGTCATTTCTGTCCTTCTCTTAGAATGGCCAAGGGACAAGACATTAGTATGATGGAAAGTTCGGAGTCTAAGTTGGATGCTATTGTGAATGCCTTCGCTACGTTATTGCAAAGAACTGCAGAGATTGAAGGAGTCGTGGCAAGGCTTCATAATGATGAAGCATCTGGGATGGCACAATTTAGGTTGCACCAGCCTCAAACTTCTGTAATTGGAGAAGCAACTTTGCCTCAGGTTCGACAAGCACCGCTGGTTCTATAACAGAAGGAGCCTTGAATTAGCCTTCTGGACAAGTTTGATGGTACACGTTCCAAGTTTTGAGGATTCGTCAATCAAATCAGGTTGATAACAGTTTTACAGCCCGAACGCTATCCAACGGAGGAGTCACGTGTTGGGCTTGTTGAAACCTTACTTACAAGACAAGCTTTATAATGGTTTGTTCTTTTGTTTGAGAAACGATCATCCATACTAAACAACTTTGAAACCTTTTTGGAGGCATTTTTGGAAGCATTTGGTGAATACAACAAGGTTCGATGGGCTACAACAAAGATTCGGTCTCTACGACAAGGGATGTGCTTTACATCAGTCTATGCATCAAACTTCAGGCAATTAGCATGCGACATCAATTGAGACGAAGAAGCGTTGATGAGTCAATTCTATTGGGATTTAAGGGACGATGTGAAGGATTTGCTGTTAACTCTTCTTGATCCACAAACGCTTAATGAAGCTATTAGCCAAGCTGTGAAGTGCGATAACCTTCTATTCCAACGTCGCCAAGACCAACGTTCAAGACAATATATGGTTCGCCACGCCCCAACTATGTCGGCAAGCAGCATGAATTCACATTCAGAGATAGAAGACATGCAAATTGATGCGGTACGTTTCAAATCCCTTACTCTAGAAGAAAAAAAGCGGTGTGTGGAGGAAGGTCTATGCTTGTATTGCGGTGAAAAAGGCCACAAAGTTGGAAACTACCCCAAGAAGCAAAATCGACGTATTGTTAGGACTAGGGGCGCATTTATTTAGGAAAACGAGGATGCCCAACCACTATAGGAACCTTGCAGCTGGACAGTGAAACATCGCAACAACAACCAGGTTCCTTTCTTTCTGCTCAACCCGCCCTTTGTTTTACAATCTCTTTGCTTACTGGCCTTCAGAAACTGAGAACCTTAGCATTATTAGATTCAGGAGTATTTGCTTGTTTCTTAGACGAAGAATTTGTGAAGCATCATAAGATCCCTTTAGTACAAAAATCCAAACCTGTTCACGTTGAGGTCATAGATGGACGACCTTTATTGTCTGGTAGTGTCACTCATGAATCAGAACCTATAGAAGTGATGTTTAAGAGCCATAGTAGTTATATTATTTTCAATATTATTAAAACTCCATCAAATCTTGTTATTCTTGGTCTTTCCTGGTTGGAAAAGCATAACCCATCCATAGATTGGAAGTTACGAAAGATGACCTTTTTCACAAAACCATCCAAGAACAAGCCTAGTAGAAAATCCCGAATAGAGAAATCCTTATTTATTGGAGCAAGAGCGTTTATAAGATCATCCAAAGAAGGCACACCGTTTGTCATTTATGTGGCTCCAACTACCGGGGAGAAGATCTCGACAACAAGTATACCGGAGCAATATAAGGATTTTAAAGACGTGTTTTAAAAGAAAAATGTCGACATGCTACTGGAACACAGACCATATGATTGTGCCATAGACTTGCAGGAAGGAGCACAACCGGCTTTTTGTCCAATCTATAATCTATCGCAAACGGAGTTGGCGGAGTTACAAAAGTATATCGACGAGAATCTAGTCAAGAACTTCATCCGTCATTCAAAATCGTCAACTGGAGCACCCATCTTATTTGTGAAGAAGAAAGATGGCTCATTGCGGATGTGCATGGACTATCAAGGCCTCAACAAGGTAACAAAGAAGAATCGTTATCTATTACCCTTGATTTCTGGTTTCTTAGAACAACTTGGATGTGCAAGGATCTTTACAAAAATTGATCTAAGGGGAGCTTACAACCTCGTACGAATCAAGGAAGGAGTTGAGTGGAAGACAGCGTTCCGTACAAGGTATGGTCATTTTGAGTATAATGTCATGCCCTTTGGTCTTACCAATGCTCCAGCGGTCTTTCAACATATGATAAATGACATTTTTCGAGAGTACCTTGACGATTTTATTGTCATCTATTTTGATGATATTTTGATATTCTCCAAAAATGAGGAAGAGCATGAAAAGCACGTTCGTTTGGTCTTGGAGAAACTTCGTGAGCGAGGACTATATGCCAAGTTAGAAAAGTGTGTATTTCACAAAATAGAAATGGAGTTTTTGGGGTTCATTGTGACTACGGAAGGCTTGAAGATGGACCCCAAGAAGGTGGAAGCAATCGTGTCCTGAGAGGTTTCGAAGACGGTGAGAGACATACAATGCTTTCTTGGCTTTGCCAACTTCTATCGGATCTTCATCAAGAATTACTCTCAAGTTGCTGCTCCTCTTACTCGGTTGACATGCAAGGATAAGCTGAAATGGAGATCTATAGCAGAGAAGGCGTTTCAAGACCTAAAAATCGCATTTACTACGGCTCCAATCTTGGTACATCCAGACTTTACAAAGGCCTTTTATTTAGAAACTGATGCTTTGAATTTTACTTTGGAAGCTGTACTTTCACAAATGGGAGAAGACAAGAAGCTCCATCTGATTGCATTCTATTTTTGAAAGTTCTCTGTTGCTGAAATCAATTATGAGATCCATGATAAGGAACTTCTTGCTATAGTGGATTCTTTCGAAGAATGGCATCATTTTCTTGAAGGAACTGCATACCCAGTGATTGTAGTCGTAATGTAATACGATGAATAGGTGAAAGAGTGTGGAGATTATTATAATTTAAGAAATCTTAGTTGAAAGTATTAGAACAAATTATCTTAGAAATATAGTTAATAGCCAAAGGGATAGAAAATTTAAAAGGTACCAATGCTACCTTTTAGAAAGGTGACTTCTACTTACTTTGTAGTACCATAAGTAAGGCAAATCAAAGTATATTGGAAAAATAAATGATATAGGAATCTTTAGAACAAAGTTAAGAGTAAATTCTAGAAAAAGTTACTTAGAAAAACTAGATATTGATATCCGGAAAAGGCCGGTTATGAATCAGGATCGAAATCAGACCCTGAGGCACAAAACCGAGTCTCGACGACGACTCCAGAACTCTTTGGCAGATTGGAGAGTGGGGTTTGAGAGAAGATTGGATAGGATTTCTATGGGCGTTGATTTTGGGTGATTTGGAGTTGATATGAATTTGTAAGAGCTTTGCAAAGTTGAGTTTTTTTTTGGATGACTTAGGTTTTATGAAATAAAATAGGGTTTATGTTTTGAGTGATTTCGAGAGTTTTGTTGGAAATCTACAGGTGAATATTTTTGAATTAATGGTTATAGTTGTGTTGAATACATGTTGTGAATTTGAGCTTGATCTAATAGTTGAACTGACAGATATTGAGGTTTAAGTGAGTCAAGGTCTCAGAAAGTAGAATTTTAGGTCTAGTGAGGATTTTTAAGTTTTCATGCAATCTACTAGTTGGATTGGAGTAAAACTTCTGTGAGAGGATATTAGACTTGTTTTTCTATGTCTATGAGAAATTTAAAACCAGTCGAACGGCGCAAAGAAGTGAAATTGGCTTTCGAAGGTTGGCAACAAGATTGGAGAAGGAGGCCGGCTAACCCCAGAACACATTTTTGACGTTTTCGTCAATTTGGTAACTCCGATTCTTTTCAAAATTTTTTTTGCTTGTTTTGAACTTGATTTTTAAGAAGTGTGCAAATTTTGAATTAAGATCAATGGTTTACTCATTAGATATTGAGGTTTAAATTTATCATAGGAATTACTAGGATTTGGATTAGGATTTGGCTAGGGTTCGGTTTAGGATTTGGATTAGGGTTTGATTTAAGATTTGATTTAGGGTTTAGGATTTGGATTAGAGTTTAGAGTTGGATTAGGGTTTGGATTAGGATTTGGATTAGGATTTAGGTTTTGGTTAGGATTTAATTTAGGATTTGGATTAGGATTTGGATTAGGGTTTGATTTAAGATTTGGTTTAGGATTTAGGATTTGGATTAGAGTTTAGGGTTGGATTAGGATTTGGATTAGGATTTGGATTAGGATTTGATTTAAGATTTGGTTTAGGATTTAGGATTTGGATTAGAGTTTAGGGTTGGATTAGGATTTGGATTAGGATTTGGATTAGGGTTTAGGGTTTGGTTAGGATTTGGATTAGGGTTTGGATTAGGATTTAGGGTTTGGTTAAGGTTTGATTTAGGGTTTGGATTAGGATTTGGTTAGGATTTGATTTAAAGTTTGGTTTAGTATTTAGGGTTGGATTAAGGTTTGGTTTAGGGTTTGATTTAGAGTTTGGTTTAGGATTTAGGGTTTGGAAAAGGGTTTAATTTAAGATTTATTTAGGATTTGACTTAGGATTTAGGAATTATTAGTGTTTAAGATTTAATTAGATTTGATCTAAAGTTGAGTGAAATTCAATAGGGTTTTAACTAGAATTAAATTAAGATTGAATTGACATATATTTGATTAAAATTTGTGATCATTCTAATATTTCTTTAAGAATTTTATTGTTTGTTTGAAATTTCTTTGAGTTGTTTTGAATTGGATTACGTTTGTTTACCATTATTATAGTCTAATTAGAGCATTGATAGTATTCTATAAAGGATTTTGTTATCGCAATTTCTATTCTTTCTTCTGCAGCCAGGTGCCCGGAGCATTCTCAAGCAAGACTTCACACATTACGACATCGTATACACAGATCATAAGAATTTGGAGTATTTCATGTTGGCTCAAGTTTTAAATCGATGTCAAGCTCGGTAGAGTATATTGCTATCTAGGTTCAATTTTGTTATCACTTATCGACCTGAAAAGTAGCAAGGACTATCTGATGCCTTATCGAGGAGATCGTATCTTGTACCAAAGGCTGGAGAAGCAGCGTTTGATCATTAATGTATGACGTTGTTGAAGCCATAGCAATTTCAGCTTCGTGCTACTATTGTGCCAATTGATGCTGACTTCTTGAATCAGGTACATGCCGCAACCATTAAAGATTCAGTAGCCATTGATATCAAGCAGCGTACCAATGACGACAAATTCAAGGTGGAGGGAGATCTTTCATACTTTGAGGAGCAGTTGTATATCCCAAAAGGACCAGCACGACTCCAAGTTCTTCAATCTCGCCATGATTTTCCGACTGCGAGATATTTTGGATTCAACAAGACCTTGGAGCTTATTTCTCAAGATTTTTGGTGGCCCCAAATGTGGAAGGATGTGAAAGATTTTGTCCTCTCGTGCGATATCTGTTCAAGATCCAAGAATCCTTGGCATCGCCCTTATGGACTCCTACAGCCATTGCCGATTCCACGTCGACTATGGTCTTCAGTTTCCATGGACTTCATCATGGACCTTTCATCATCGAACTCATTTGACAGCATCTTTGTTGTAGTAGATCGGCTTACAAAGATGGCGCACTTTATTCCTTGTAAGAAGACATCGTCCAATGAAGTCACAGCAAGGCTCTTTCTCGATAATGTGTATCGTTATCATGGACTACCAGATGATATCGTATCAGATCGAGGAACCCAGTTCGTATCAAAGTTTTGGAGATCTCTCTTTGAGATATTGAAGGTGGATATCAAGCTTTCTTCGGCTTTTTATCCTCAAACTGACGACCAAACGGAACGGGTGAACCAAGTCTTAGAACAATACTTACGATGCAGCATCAACTATCAGCAAGACAATTGGACCACATATCTGTCGCTAGCCGAGTTTACATATAACAACACCCTCCATGCATCGATTCAATACACACCATTCTTTTCTAATTATGGATATCATCCGAAGCTTGATTTATTGAGTCCGTCAACAAATAACAATGCAACAGCTGAAGGATTTGCGAAACAACTATCTGAGCTTCAAAATACGTTGAAGCTTCAATTACAATCCGGTCAAGAATCCTACAAGGCGTTTGCAAATAGATTTTGGAATCAAGCACCTACTTTCAAAATTGGAGATAAAGCATGGCTTCTTCGACGGAATATCAAGACCAAGCGACCATGTGATAAGTTGGACTATCGAAGATTGGGACCATTTATCATCCAGAAGCAAATCAATCCAGTGGCATACCATCTGGAATTACCGGCTTCTATGAAGGTATATCCAGTCTTTCATGTTTCTCTGTTAGAGTCTTATCGAAAGTCGTCTTTTCCTGGAAGAGTGTTATGTCTGCCACCTAGTATTGAGATCGAGAACCACGAAGAATATGAGGTTGAAAAGGTATTGGATTCACGGCGAAGGTGGGGCAAGTTGGAGTATCTTGTTCATTGGTGTGGCTACGATATTAATGAGCGAACGTGAGAGCCAGCTGAAAATCTCGCCAATGCGCCACAAAAGGTATAGGAGTTTCATTAACAACATCCTCATAAACCTAAGCCGATTCGACGATAGCTTCCTTCTGAAGCTTGTTCACCTAAGAATATAAGAAAGGGAGAGAGCCCCACCAAAATTCGTAGTTGATGTAGTTATTTTCTACAAGATAAAATAGAATTTTTTCAATAGTCATAGTTTGGTCTTTTGATATGGATAGTCAAGAGATAGATACTATGCCAGTCAGATTATCTCAACCGACTAGCTCACGAAGATGACCCCAAGATGAAGAACGGCCTATAATATGACGACGACGGAGGATACCGAATAACCGATCACTGGTGATTGTATTTGAGTCCGAGCCTGCTTATGATGGTCAGCTAGAAGGCGTGTTTACAGGACAATTTCATAATGAGGACACAAAAGTTCATGCTTGGTTAGAAGTTGAAGGAGTGGGCCACTACTGTTGGCTTCAAGGGTCGATGAACCACTTGCCTCACGAACAACAGTTGGAATTCATAGCAAACGTTATGCGACAAATCTTCATTTTCTTGCATTGGTACTGATTAAGAACATTGCTTCTCAGAGACCTCGAAGCTAAAAGAGGGGGTGATGTTAGGGACATAATCCTTAGAACCTTCTAGAGATAAGTTTCTAGAACCTTCTAGAAGCAAGTCTTTGGAACCTTCTAGAAACTTCTTAGTTAGTAGAAGATATTAGGGACATAGTCCTTAGAACCTTCTAGAGATAAGTTTCTAGAACTTTCTAGAAACTTCTTAGTTAGTAGAAGATATTAGGGACATAGTCCTTAGAACCTTCTAGAGATAAGTTTCTAGAACTTTCTAGAAGCAAGTCTCTGGAACCTTCTAAAAGCTTCCTAGTTGGTAGAAGTTGCTTGAAAAGCTTCCTAAATAGAAGTATATATTGGAATCGAGGCTGAAGAGTTCTTGAGTCTCGACAACAGATCTCTTGGAGCTCTAGCTCACCTCTCTGGTGTTGTTCTCATCTGATTAATCTAGTTCTTGCCAGTTCTTCTTGAATTTCTTGTTCGATCTCGAGTCTGTATTTCTGTGTCCATGACACCAACCTCAAACTGCCACCTTCCAAAATCTTCTTGTACTAAAAACTAGATATCTCTAAACCACGCCATTAGATTATTAAATTTTTTTGCATATACTTAGCACACCCATTAATCCAAATAGTTTCAAATTTTCAACTATAGATGTTATAGTAATTGCACGAACTAGCCAAAATTGCTAGCCCTAATTATATTATATAAAACCCAAATCACTGAAACAAACCCTAACTTCGAATAACAATTGTTAAGTCTTAAAAAAACTTCCAAAAAAAATCCTTATGCTTCTAGAAAGAACTTCAAGCTATCTCTCAAATACTATCCTTTGATCTTCGAATGAATTACTAACTTGTCCTCGGCAGCCGTTTTAGTGATCAGAGGTCTGATTTCGACCCTGTCTCCCAAATGGTCAATCCCTGAGTATCAATTTAACTTATCCTAAAGTTTTTTTAGCCCAATTCTACCTTTAACTTGATCCTAGTATCAATCATATCAACCATTTATCTCTTCTATCTTGACTTTATCAATTTATGGTCTTTCTAAGGTAATAGAAGAGTCTCTATAACCTAGAAGGTAAAATTACTAACTAACCTTCAATCTACTAACTATTAAGATAAGAAAATAACCTAAGAGGCTTTTATAAAAGCCATGTTTAGTTACCTCAAATTATAATTGAAGTAAGATAATTAGTTATTAATTAGAAATTTAATTTTGATTATAATTTTACTATATAGTCATATTACATCATGACAATGAGATGATTATGCATTCATGGCAAGTGAAGGTACTTCTATGGCGGCCATATCCAAGTGGATTGTTGATTTGAGTGCTACCAAATAAATGATTCTATACAAGTATTCATTTGACACTTATAAAGAAATTTCAGCAACAATTATATTCATGGAAGACAATGGCTTGGTATAAGCTATTGGAACAGGCTCTATTGTAGTAGAAATTGTTGTAAAAGGCCAAACTAAGAGGATCAAATTGAAGGACGTCTTAAATGTGCCAAAGATGAAGAAAAACCTCCTCTCTGTGAGTAAACTTATTTCACATGGTTGTAAAGTATAATTTGATAAGAATAGATGTTTTGTAAAGACATTAGAAGGAGATGATATTACAAACAGCTTTAGAGATGGCAACCTCTACTTCATCAAGTGTAGAAAGGTATTTGGCATTGATGCCTTGGTCATTTGAATGCCAAGAATATGAAGGAGCTCTAATCTATAGTAAATGGCTTAGATCTTGGTCATATAAGCTACAATGCTATAACACTTGTTTGTAAAGGTTTTATTCAAGGCAAACAACAAAGGGATACATTTTCAAGTGGAGTTACAGCATAGGCAACCAAGTTATTGGAGATAGTCTATTTTGATGTTTGTGGACCTATGAAGACGCCATCAATAGGAGGTGCAAGGTACTTTGTCACATTCATTGATGATTTTTTAAGGAAGGTATGGATTTTTATCCTCAAAGTAAAGAGTGAAAGTTTCACAAGATTTAAGGAGTTTAAGGTACTTAAGGAGAAGCAATGTGAGTGCAAAATTAAGATATTGCATATAGACAATGGAGGTGAATATATGTCAAAGTAATTCAATGATTTCTTGAAGATACATGGTATTGCAAGACAAACCTCTACTCTTCATACTCCACAACAAAATAGAATTGCTGAAAGAGCAAATTATACCATTGTGGAAATAGTAAAGAGGATGCTACATGCTTAAAAGCTTGGGTTTGAGTATTGGGCGGAAGCCATGGTAACAGTAGTATATACAAAGAATATGTATTCTACAAGTGCACTTATATCAAAAACTCTCAAAGAAGCTTAGAGTACGAGGAAACCTTGTGTTTCATACATGAGGACTTTTAGATGCATAGCATATGCAAAGACACTAGATTGTATGAGATCAAAATTTGATGCAAAAGTTACAAAATGTATATTTGTTGGATATTTTGAAGGTACAAAGGCTTATAGGTTCATGTGTTTGGAGACCAAAAAGATCATCAAAAGTCATGATGTTGAGTTTTAGGAGCACAAAAGTACTTGTGAGCACTTGGAGATGTGTCCAAGTGGAAATAATAGTGTATTTGTAGACACATCTTCAAATTCAACAAAGAAGAAAGAAGTCAAAGATAATAATGGTTGTAAAGATAGAAATGAAGATGAAGAGGCAAAAAAGGTAAAAAACAAGGCCTTTAAATATGCTAAAAGTAGCAATGAAGAACATGAAGATGTTGATGATGATGGTGATGAAGATTATCAACCTTTGAATGAGAAAAGACTATCTACAAAAGAAAAGAATGTTGGAAGAGACCATAAAATACAACAAGTTGAATCTTCTTCAAATAAAAGGAGATATCTTTTGAGAGATAAAAAATGACATAGCAAATAGTAGAAAAATCACATCTTTCAACAAGTAAATAAAAAATATGCCAATATAGTACTTCTTGTTGATCCATTCAGTATATGTGATGCAATGAAGTCCATATATGGTTTGAAGTAGGAGAAAGCCACAGAAAAAGAGTATCAATCATTTATGGACATTGGAATATGGGAATTGACTCAACTTCTACTAAATTGAGCTTCAATTGGTTGTAAGTGGGTATTTAGAACAAAGAGAGGTGTAATGGAGAACGTTGTAAGGTATAAGATAAGATTAGTTGCCAAAAGCTATTTATAAGTTGTTGGTATTGATTTCAATGAGATATTTGCTCCTATGGCCAAATTCACCATCATTAAAACCATTGTGGCAATTGAGGCAACAATGGACTTAGAGATGCATCAAATGGATGTAAAGATGGTTTTTTTGAATGAAAAGTTGGAAGAAGACATCCATATAGATCAACATCAAGGATTTGTTGAAGAAAGCAAACAACACCTTATTTGTAAGTTGAAGAAATCTTTGTATGGGTTCAAGCAATCATTAAGGACATAGTATTAATGCATTGACACATTCTTTGTGAATGAGAGATTTATGAGAAGTGATGTTGATCATTCCATGTATGTGATGCAATCAAAAGCCTTCTTTCTGATTGTTATTCTTTATGTTGATGATTTAATCATCTTAACCAACATCTTGAAAAAGATGGATTGATTGAAAGCAAAGTTAGCAAAAGAATTTGAGATGAGTGATTCAGAAGAGCTTCACTATTCCTTAGGAGTAGAATTTGTGAGAGATTAAGCTAAAAAAATCATTATATTGAGTCAAAAGAAGTATATTAAAGAAGTGTTGAAACGATTCAACATGAAGAAGTGCAAGCCTATTGGAATACCATTGGAGGCCAATATGAAGTTGATGAAGCTCTCGGATAAGGAACTTGCTGAAGTTAAAGATGAAATGAAAGATATTCTATACAAGGCAGCAGTAGACTCACTTATGTATGCAATGGTTGGCACAAAGATGGATCTTGCATATGCGGTAAGTGTTGTGAGTTAATACATGTCAAAGGCTAGAATAATCCATTGGGCAACCATTAAGAGGATTATGAGGTATTTAAAAGGCACTTTAAACTTCAAATTATACCTTAGATGTAATAATATTGGATTGCATGGTTATTGTGATGTGGATTGGATTGGAGATTCAAATGATAGAAGGTCAACAATAGAATATGTGTTCTTTGTTGGAATGGGAGCAATTTCATGGAATTACAAGAGACAACCAACAATTGCAAGTTCAACAATAGAGATAGAGTACATGGTAGGAAGTCATGGTACAATGGAGGCAATATGGCTAAGACAAGTTTTAGAAGACATTGAATTTGTGTAATTGGAAGCATTTTCAATGAAGTGTAACAATCTAGGATGCCTTGCCTTTGTAAAGAATTCAAAGCATCATTCAAAGACAAAGCACATTGACATTCAACATCACTTCATATAAAAAAGATTGAAATGGTAGTGATTGATATGAAGTATTGTGCAATAGAAGACATGCTTACTGATTTGCTTATAAAAGCATTGGTGAAGGATAGATATTATAAATTAACAAAGGTATTAGGATTAGAAATCTTTAACCAATAGCAAAGTGGGAGTGATAAAGTAAATATTGGACAAATAAAAGATATTATCTAAAGTACATTGCTAATGGTTAAAGGACAGCAAAAGATAATAGAAAAATTACCAAGGTAGCACCTAGGATTTATATTGGCGGCTAGCTTTAGTAGCAGTGTTGTATTACGTGCTTTCCTGCTCAAGAACGCGCTGGGCGTCTGGCTGTAGAAGGTAGCATGGAGATTCGCTAATATTCAAGCAGTCTATCCGTTTTTGACTGTTGAAATATAAACAACTGCAAGAATACACTGTAAATCTATACGGATGTCCTTCGACTGCTCGCCAAAATCCTTTTTGCCCCAGTCAGTAGGTCTCTAGACGTTACAAAGAACCCCGAACAACCCAAACTGCAAATCTTCGATACTGCTTTATACTCACGATCTTGTATCTATTGACTGTCTCGTTAGATTAACCCAAAAAATTTCATTCACTCTGCATACTCAATCCTATAGACACCCTTTTAATTCTTCATCACAGACTTAACTCGATTTCACAAAACAGTCAAGAATAATCACACCCACTTCATTAAAATCCCGATTCACCAGTACAACACTGACTTCAGCAACGATTGCCTCAGTCTTCCCAAAATCCTATGAAGAAAAAAAAACCCCCAATTCTCTGTCTTTTTTCCCTACCCCGAAGCATGAAGCTCGCTCTCCGATCCTTCTTAAAAAACTTATTCTCCCCCTTTTTTATTTCTTAACCTAACCTCCCCTTTAACTCTAATTCTCCCCTCTTTCAAATCCTAGCCTTTGAATTTCTTCAATCTTCCGTCTTGGATCTGAAATTGGCTCCCGCCGTCAGAGCTTTCTCCTCCGTTTTTACCTTTAAGAGATCCTTTTACCGAAAGGACATTCCCGGAATGGCACAAAGGACAGAACAACCTCAAACGGAATCGGAAAACCCGTAATCGGGACCACATTGAATCGCCCGATCAATTCAAGTTTCATATTGGCTAAGAGACCCGTAGTAAGACCTGGATGTTCTTGTAATTGGACCGCATTGGGTTGCTCGATCAATTCAGGTCTCATATTGGCTAAGAGGCCCGTAATAGGATCTGGATTGGATGTCTTGAAATTGGATCCAATTGGCTCTTCGAACCAAGCTCACCTGTCGTTGAATTGGTCCTTTCCCTTCCTGCTGACTCCCGTTATTGGAATCGAATGGAGCATTTCAGTATGCCTCGATTGATTGTAACAGGGTGATTGAACTTGGCCTCCCAGTATTTGCACTGGAATTGGTCGTTGCTCCTAATATTCGAGGTAACTGAACATTAATAAAAGTCTCCTTTCTTTATATTTTCATGATATACTCATGTTACAATATGACATCCACCCCCTTTGAACCTGTGCATCCTCCGGTATGCACCAATTTATCCAATTGCTATTTGATTTAGAATATATTCTCCACGTCTTTGTCTAGTTTGTCTTTGTCGCCTTCATTATCCAAATCACTTTCATCTTCTTGCTGCGGAATCTCTATACCTTCATTAAGGTCTTCCATTTTCATCTCCGCGTGTCTTCGTTTAAATATTTTTACTCGCTTCCCTGCAATTGGTATTTTCAATTTTGTACCATCTAACTCTCGTAATGAGTAAGTCGCATTATCATGAACAGTTGTTACTACATATGGTCCAAATCAACGTTTTGAAAATTTTTGCAAAGTACTATGTTGATTATCTAGACTATTATCATAAACAAGTACCCAGTCACCTTCCTCGATTGCTTTAGGTCTCAATCGATGTTGCTTATCGAATTGCGCCTTGTTTTGTAACCTTGCTCTTTTTAACCTTTCTAATGTTATCTATACATCTTCCGATCTTTGCTCCAATTGTCGAATCCTAATAGCCAGAAGTTCTTCTCTTGTCAATTCATCTTCCCATGGTAGCATACTCTAAGTAAGTACCTTTTCTTCAATCGGCATAATTAGTTTTCAACCTGTCATAAGTTCTACTGGCATATATCCTGTCACCGAACTATGTGTTGTTCGATCAGCCCATAATGCAAATGACAAAAGCCGTGGCCACTCTTTAACTTTTCCATTACAAGTTTTAACTAATGCTTTCACAATCGGTGGATGACCACGTTCGCTTTTTGCATTCCCTTCCGGATTATAAGCAGTAGTCAGTGATAGTTCAACTCCACATCTTTTAAAGAACTTACGAGCTTCTTGTGCATTTAATTCTCCACAACCTGCACTGATTTTTCCTATGCATCCGTAGCGGCAAATGACATCTTCAAGCAAAAACCTACAAATCCCCTCTGTAGATTTTGTCCTCAATGCTCTTCCTTCTACTTGATTTGATATATCTTCACGAGCTAAAACCAAATATCTCATTTGCCATAACCCAACTGGCATAATAACCAAATCAACAATCCATTTAAAATGAATAGCCAGAGGATATGTAGGGTGAAGACCATCTTGATGTCGGATACTAGAATACGATTGACAGATTTCACATGACTCTACAAATGAGAGCACATCTCGATACATATTTTTCCACCAATATCATTCCTTGAGTTTAGTAAAAGTAGTCCACATTCCTCTATGCCCTGCCCATAAACTATCATGGAACTCCTCTAATAATTTCAGTTTTTCTTCCTTTTTGCCTATCACTCGTTGTGGCATCCCAATTCTTTTCTTTGGTCTCTTCCATAAGAATCCATCTCGAAGCAAAAATCCATATGCTTTTTTTCTTATTTGTTTGAATTTTTCTGTAGACCAATTCCCCTGCTTAGTCAAGGTATTCAAGTAATGACCAATATCCAATAATTCTCCTTCATAAGATTCTTCAAGAAATAGCTTGTCTTCTCTGTTGAGATTTGATATTGAATAGAATTTCAATCCGACGTCATCAATGTCTTCAACCATTTCGTCCTCCCTCTCATATCTTGCTCGAGATAGCATGTCTGCTACTAAATTGTCCTTTCCAGTGATATGCTTAAATTCTGGATTTAGTGACTTAATATAAGCAATCCATCTCAACATTGCAATATCTGGCATTGAACAGTTAATAATCATTCCAAGCAATGACAAGCAATCTGTTTCAATTACTACTACTGCCCCAATCAAATAGTCCTTTTCAGCTTTTATAGCCGAAACAACTCTCCAAAGTTCTCTTTTGACTTGCGAATATGCACGCTGACGAATACTTAAAACTTTAGCCCCAAATCGAACTGCAAATCTACTCCCATTAGAATCATCTTGACCCACAGCCCATCCAACGGCAATTGGACTAGTGTCTACAGTAAGAATCACTGGTCTATTGCACTTATAATCAACCTTCCTCAATATTGGAGGTGACATCAATAATTTCTTCAATCTTTGTATTGCCTGAATATGCCTTTCTTCCCATTTAAATCGGTAGCCTTTGCGTAACAGTTCATATAATGGATCCGCTATGTAAGCATAATGAGGGATCGAGATTCGATAAAATACACATGCACCTAAAAACCTGCAAATCTCTGTTAAAGAATCACAATCCTCTTTCATCCTTCCAATTGCATCAAGTTTAATCGGATCTGGTTTTCTTCCGTAAGATCCACATAAATGTCCAACAATCACAACCTCTCGTACTCCAAATACGGACTTCATACCTGATAATGTAAGATGAACTTCTCCAAGCCGAGTTAAAATCTTTTCACAATCTTGTATATGATCAACAACATATTTGCGATATCCCCTCTTATCTAAATTTTCATCCTTGTCTCCTTCTCTGCACCCTTTTATAGGAACATCATCCAGAAAAGGCATTATCTTCTTCGGAATAAAATCTCTCAATACCTTATTTATCCCATTCATTATATGTGCAACTGAATTGGTCGCGCCTTGAGGAAGAGTGCACATTCTAACCAATCCAAGTGGTGTCCTCATCGTCATCATATTTCTACTTCCTTCGACAAGTTGAAATTGATCATAACCTGAATACAAGTCACCCATTGAATAGATCGCCCTTACTGCAAACGCCTTAGTAAATTCATCCACAATAGGTCCAATTCCTATGTTCCTAACAGTTACTGCATTTACCGGTTGCATATCTTGAATAAACCGTAGTGATCCATTCTTCTTAGGTACTGTAAACCATCGACTAGAATACGGTGTAAATGAGGGTTCCAATATTTTCATCTTTATCTTTTCTTTTAATAGTTCCACCAATATAGGTAAATGTGCCCTCGGTATTGGAATCGGTCTTAGATTCCAAGGTACATGCGGTACAGTGAAGATAACCATAGGTGTTATAATATTTGGATCCACACACCCAATTTCATGAGATTTGAAGGCAAACGATCTACCTTGTTTAGCCAACATCTTTTTGAAGCAAGTAATTTCCTCCGACAATAAAGAACCATCAGAACCAATCTTCAATTCTTCAAAAGTCTCTTCAGTAAACTGATGTCCAATACTCATTGGATCTCTTAAACTTGCTTCTTTTGATGCTTCTCCCATTTGTTCTTTAGAATCTTTTGGTAATGGTCCGGCAACAGGCTTTACCTTCTTATTTGTCGTTTTATATCTCGTCTCTACAATGACTTCTGGTACTTGAAAAGATTCAAGTATTGTATAAACCTCTCTTGAATGAATCTCAACAATCTTATCATTATCCCCTAACCCAATAGATGTAATCAATTCCAATGAATCTTCCAGTCCATTTTCTTCATAAACACCTAAAATCCTCTCATCATCTTGCAATGTACCTAACTTGCATAAATCTCCTTCAATATTATATAATCTTTTTCTTTCTTTTCTTTTAAAATCATCAATTTTCTTATACATAATATTTCCATTCTCCAAAATACCAATAAAACTTGCATCAAAGGCACCTTTATCTCGCGAGAGTACCTCCTCTTTTGTACCTCCATAATCTCGCTTTATAGTGGTACCTCCCCAAAATCCTTAAATCCTTCAACAATCTTTGGCAATGGTTTCTCCCTCAACCTATCTTGATTCCGTTTATAGTTAGGAGGTACTGTTAGAAATTGTACAGCTTTCCTCCCATCTTTGCTACGTACTCTTGCATAAGCAGAACCATTGTCAAGTGCTTATGTTTCCATCCGTATTGCCGTTGTCGTATTACGTGCTTTCCTGCTCGAGAACGCATTGGGCATTTGGCTATAGAAGATAGTATGGAGATTCGCCAATAGTCAAGCAGTCTATCAGTTTTTGACTACTGGAATATAAACGACTGCAAGAATACACCATAAATCTATACGGATGCCCTTCGACTACTTGTCGAAATCCTTTTTGTCCCAGCTGGTAGGTCTCTAGACGTTACAGAGAACCCCGAACAACCCAATCTGCTAATCTCCGATACCGCTTTGTACTTACGATCTTGTATCTACTGACTGTCTTGTTAGATTAACCCTATAAATTTCATTCACTCCACATACTCAATCCTATAGACACCCTTTTAATCCTTCAATCACAGACGTAACTCGATTTCACAAAACAGTCAAGAATAATCAAACCCACTTCATTAAAAATCCCGATTTACTATTACAACACTGACTTCAGCAACGATTGCCTCAATCTTCCCAAAACTCTATGAAGAAGAAAAATCCAATTCTCTGTCTTTTCTTTCCCGACCTGAAGCATGAAGCTCCTCTTCAATTCCCTTGATCTTCAAAAACCTCCAATGAAACCGAACGATTAACCTTGAAAAGAAGCTTGAAGCTAGCTCTTCGATCCAAAAAAAAAAAAAACTCTCTCCAAAAACTATTCTCTCCTAACCTTATCCTCTGAATTTCTTCAATCTTCCGTCTTAGATCCGGAATTGGCTCCCACCGTCAAGCTTGGATCCGAAATTGGCTCTTGCATCAAGGCTTAGATCCGAAATTGGCTCTCACCGTCAGAGCTTTCTCCTCCATTTTTACCTTTAAGAAATCCATTTACCGAAAACAACGTTCCCTGAAATGGCACAGAGAACAAGACAGCCTGAAACAGAATCGAAACCCCATAATCGGGACCACATTGAGTCGCCCGACCAATTCAGGTCTCATATTGGATAAGAGTCTAGTAGTAAGACCCGAATTTTTCCTTAATTGGATCAAATTGGTCCTTCGCGTTAGATTGGCTGAGGCCCGTAGTAAGACCTGGATTTTCCCGTAATTAGATTGCATTGGATTGCCCGTCCAATTCAGGTCTCATATTGGATAAGACGACCCGGATTGGATTCTTGCAGGCTCACCTGTCGTGTGAATTGGTCCTTTCTCTTCCTGCTGACTCCCGTTATTGGAATTGAATGGAGCATTTCAGTATGCCCCGGCTGACCGTAATGGGGTGATTGAACCTGGCCACTCAGTATTTGCATTGGAGTTGGTAGTTGTTCCCAATATTCGAGGTAACTGAATATTAATAAAAGTCCCTTTTCTTTATATTTTCACGGTATACTCGTGTTACAACACGACACCGTAATATAAGGTTGTTCTAAAATCAACGGATAAGACGTTGTATCTTGAACAAAGAAATGTTGCTCCATCGCAACATCCTTAATCCGAATTTTGACATCTGAACAAGCTCCATATAATTCGCCCCGTGTGTTATTAGCTGCTCGTATTACCCATCCATATTCCATATCAATTGGCCATTTTTGCTTCTTATAAAGATCTTTAGACAAGAGATTTATTTCAGAACCATGGTCGACTAAAGCAACAATTGGTTCTTCTATATCTCCTACTTTCATCAATACCTCAGTAGTTGCCTTTGCCCAATGCTTTCGAGTATAATGGCTCAAAGTTTCCATTTCCTTATCACTATAATCTTCAAAACGTATTCGTTGATTATACCTATTCTTTTCATTTGTTGGTTGCTTGTAACCAATATCAACCTCTTCTTCATCTTTATATATTCTTGCATCAATAGCATGACTCATTCTAGTTTTGCCCATTAATTGCCTCTTTCGCTTAATGCTGTCAATAATAACATCATGAAACTCCTTCTTTGTAATTTCCAAAACTTCTTTCAATGTGAATTCCACCTTAGCATTTAATATACGTTCTTCCAACACCCCTTTCAAATTTGTTGCCGCTTCAATGTCAGAAAGTAGCTTATAAGCAATTGATTTGCCCTTATCTTTTGTCTCCCTTATTTTTTCTTCCAATGATGCTCAGGTATCCTCTACAGGCAATTCTTGTGAAGCTACCTCCCGAGCCTTGTCTCCTCGAGTTTGTCTCTTAGAAGAATTTCCTTCTCTCGTATCATCAAAATTTCCTCGTCTCTTTTCTTCCATCAAAGCTTTATGTTGGCTCTTAGCAATACATGCATGAACTGAAAGAGACTCAACAGGATCCTTCCAACCTGTTGCACCTCGTATTGTAGTTGCAGTCCTCAATAACGCTTTTCAAGGTAATTTCCCTTCTTGCATTGTAGAAACGGCAGAAGCCCAAAACTCACTAGTTTCCGTTCTTCCACCAAGGTCATCATCTACTCTAGCACCATAACTTGCACTTTCTCGTGCTGCTGTTTCATGCTCTTTTAGGTAATCTTGAACCAATGCTCTCATTCTTCCCTTGCCAAAATTGGTTTGAAGAAGATCCTCCCTATCTTTTAATGCTATCTTCCCATCTTTCCAGCAAATAATTCCTTGCCGTATCATATTATTAAATTCATTGCAATCTTTTCTAGTGTGTGAAGCATCATCACACCAAATGCATCTTTGTACATATCCTTATTTTGAAACATTCTTCGAATTGTTTGTAGAAGTATTCTCTTCAAGTCTTGCCAATTTGATTTGAAGATCTCGCATTCTTCGTATAATTTCTTCCATTCTCATATCTGCTTTCTTTGATAAGGATGTCAAAGGTTGAACTGTAGGCATTGTTGGTGGTGTTGTACTACCTAGAGCTTTAGGTGCTTGTACTGTTTTCGGAATATTGCTCCTATCCTTCCTCTTTTCTCTTTTTGTAAGCAACCCCACCGCATCTTCAACGTTCTTCCACTTTGTTGTCAATCCTTCATCTTCTTCTTTGTCTTCAAGAAGGAGTTCTAATTTCCCTTGCAATTCTCCATCAGTAGCTTGAAGAAATAGATCAACTTTCTTCAGCTCCAATGTCAATTTTTCTACCTTCGATAATTGAGAGTATTGCCTCTCAAATTCCCTCAGTAGCTCTGTTGCTTGCAAATTCTTATTAGGCCGTTCAATCCATTCCAGAAACAGCTTCTTAGTAACGCAATCAGCATCTTCCAAGAAACATTCGTCTTTCAATGCATGTGAAAAAACCTCCCATGAATTTCCATAACGATCTGTAATCGATATAATATGGTCTCTTTTCTCCATTATCGTAGCAAGTCCAAATAATTCATTCATTTTCTTTTCAAGAATCCGATTTAATTCCATTTCACGAACATAACATCTTAAATACCTTGAAATATTCCTTCCATCAAATATATCAATTTTATTGACCACTGCTTGCAATGCTTTGGTTGCCAAAGCTTCCTTTCGATCATTGCTTTGCTGTTGCTGCATTGATAATGAGAAGGCTTGAAACATACTAGCAATGGACGGATCCATGTGCATACCTTGTCCTTCAGAAGAACCCCCATCAGAAACTCCTCCCAAAAATCCTTCAAAATTTTTATTTTCGTTTTCCATAACATAAAAATAAAAACAAAAATAAAATCAAACAAAATCTAATACCTTCCACCTCAAGCTTTCACTTCGGATTCACCACTTTTGTCGTATTACGTGCTTTCCTGCTCGAGAACGCGCTGGGCGTCTAGCTGTAGAAGGTAGTATGGAGATTCGCTAATATTCAAGCAGTCTATCCGTTTTTGACTGTTGGAATATAAACAACTGCAAGAATATATCGTAAATCTATACGGATGTCCTTTGACTGCTCGCCAAAATCCTTTTCGCCCCAGCGGATGGATCTCTAGACGTTACAAAGAACCCCGAACAATTCAAACTGCTAATCTTCGATACCGCTTTATACTCACGATCTTGTATCTATTGACTGTCTCGTTAGATTAACCCAAAAAATTTCATTCATTCTGCATTCTCAATCCCATAGATACTCTTTTAATTCTTCATCACAGACGTAACTCGATTTCACAAAACAGTCAAGAGTAATCACACCCACTTCATTAAAATCCCGATTCACCAGTACAACACTGACTTCAGCAACGATTGCCTCAGTCTTCCCAAAACCCTCTGAAGAAAAAAAAATCCCCAATTCTCTGTCTTTTTTCCCTACCCCGAAGCATGAAGCTCGCTCTCCGATCCTTCTTAAAAAACTTATTCTCCCCCCTTTTCATTTCTTAACCTAACCTCCCCTTTAACCCTAATTCTCCCCTCTTTCAAACCCTAGCCTTTGAATTTCTTCAATCTTCCATCTTGGATCCGAAATTGGCTCCCGCTGTCACAGCTTTCTCTTCCGTTTTTACCTTTAAGAGATCCTTTTACTGAAAGGACATTCCCGGAACAGCACTAAGGACGGAACAGCCTAAAACAAAATCAAAAAACTCGTAATCGGGACCACATTGAGTTGCCCGATCAATTCAGGTTTCATATTGGCTAAGAGACCTGTAATAAGACCTCGATGTTCTTGTAATTGGATCGCATTGGGTTGTCCGACCAATTCAGGTCTCATATTGGCTAAGAGGCCTGTAATAGGATCTGGATTGGATGTCTTGAAATTGGATCCAATTGGCTCTTCGAACCAAGCTCACCTATAGTTGAATTGGTCCTTTCCCTTCCTGCTGACTCCCGTTATTGGAATCGAATGGAGCATTTCAGTATGCCTTGATTGATTGTAACAGGGTGATTGAACTTAGCCTCCCAGTATTTGCACTGGAATTGGTCGTTGCTCCTAATATTTGAGGTAACTGAACATTAATAAAAGTCCCTTTTCTTTATATTTTCACGGTATACTCGTATTACAACATGATAGCGGCTAGGGTTTAGAGTGGCAGCTAGGCTAAATAGCGACTAAAGTTTAGAATGGTGGCTAGATTAAGTAGAATTTAGGATTCAATTGGATGAAGTAAGGATGAATGAGAATATTGTTGAGCTACAATGGATGTAAACTCTATCTATAAGTAAAGGATGTTGGAAGTGAGAGGTATCTCATTCCACACTTCTCTTGTGTCTAACCTTGATCATTTCTACTTGTGTCTTGCTTATTATATTTGTTCAATAGATTTGAATTCAAAATTATTTATTAGCTAACAAATCAATAAGGTTTGTCAAATTTTTTTTATGGATGTTTTTATCTTATACCAAAAGAACAAGATGTAGCTTTTGATTAATAATAAATAATTCTTTTGAAGCCAAAGTAATTTCATCTTAGAATTATAGAACCAATATTTACTATTGGTTCAATTTCTTTTAAATAAATTTAATCATATATGTCTTTAATTTTTTTTTATTCATGATATTAAATATAATAAATATAAATTTAATAATACTTCTAAATTTAAGAAAAATTTAATTTATTTCTAAAGATACTTATATATTCTAAAATATAAAATATAATTACTTATTCTTAAATTTTTTCATAATTTCTAATTGTAAGAAAGAACAGAATTTTGGAGCTAAAATTTAGAGATATTTTAGTGGCTTCAAATATAAAAGGCACTTAAAGACTTTGTAAAATCATGTGACATTTTTTCAAGATCAAAAACTCTTTATCATTAATATTATAGACTTCTTTAGTCATTATATATATAAAAAAACTATGGTTTTTTATTTTTATATATTTAGTTATAAATATTCTAATGTCAAGTTTTTATGGCTTTTTATTTGTGATAATAGATTATTTCACCAAGATGGCATGTTTTGAATGATGTATAAAATCTATTACAAGTAAAGAAATTAATAAAAAAATTACTAATATTTATTGCTATTATATATTAAAAAAGAATATTATATCAAGTAGAGGGATCCAATTTTTCTACCTTCAATATCTTGATATTTGAGTCAATATGAATTCAAATCTTTTCATTCTTCAAATTTGGATCAATTCACATCATTTGAATAGAAAAATTGAATGGAAAAATTTGAAACAAATTGAACCACTCTTGATGTATTCAATTTTTTCACCCAATTTGTCTACTCTTAAAGGTGGACAATTTGAATCTTTTGTGATGGTGTTCTAAATATTTTGTTATAAAGAAATTATAAAAGCCTCAACAATGATTAAATAAAAAGGTGGTCTTTTTTCTTTAGTATAAAATACTATTGATGATTGAAAAAACCTATCAACTATCTTTAAAGAGAATAAAGATCAAAGTATGTAGTATTTATTTTTTTGCTTCTTAGACTTCCTTAACATGTGATCATTGCTCCTTGTAGAACACATTCCTAAAAGAAGAGGTAATATCACAAATATATATATATATATATATATATATATATATATATATATTTACTAAGGTTTAGAAAAATTATATAGAAATAAGTAAAAATAATTGAATTTGATAATATCCTATGAAATAGCTTTTTTGAAGCATTATAGATAACAATTCATTTTTATATGTATTTTTAGGTATTTGGTAGGTTAAAAACTTGGCCAATCAATCAGCTATATATTGTAAATGTTGGCCAAAAATACAAGAAACTTACATTACAAATTAGATATGTATTCTATAAGTTAAACATATATTAGAAATCCTATAGAATGATACTATATAGCTTCTACTTAGATAGTATATATGGAGGAAAAAGTAAGGCCTTTCTCACTCTTACTAACTCCTTTCTTACTTCTAGTTTAGTTTCAAGAGTTTCTAGTTTTCTAATCTTTGACAATAGCCATTTTAGTTTTTTCTTAAATATATATGTTTATTTTTTTCAGCTTTCTTTAAAAAATATTTCACTTGATTATTTAAATTCTTTAAATTCTTATTTTTGGTAGATAGTTATATAAAAAAATAATTAAAATTACTATTATAAAATATTAAAAATCTGTACTAATTAAATGGCTTATCTAATAATATGTTTATTTCACTCAATTGCAATGTATTTGCTTCATTCAATAAATTCTTTGGTGCTTCTTAATTTTTTTCACTTATAATTTTAATTGAAATTCTAATAACTTATCTTAAGATTTTATTACCTTTTGAATATTAACAACTAATTAAGATTAAATTCAAAGTTATAATAACTAATATTAGTTTTATTGATTCAAAAAAATAGTTTCTATCAATAATATTACCAAGTATTAAGAATCTCTTCTAAAACTATTATATTAAACACATTGTATCTCTTTAATTCTTTAATAAAGACTTGTATATTTCAAATATTTTTATCATGATTCTTGTGAAAAGCTAAATTTTGAAAATAAAACTAAATAGAATTTATTAGAAGCTAAAGGCACTAAATCAATAAAAAAAAATGATATGAAAGATAGAACTAGGATTACTAAAATAAATAGAATTAATAAAAAAAATCAAAATTCGATAAAAGTACTAATGACAAAAACAAAGAAATTAAAAGATAAGAATGAGTTATATTATTATTGCATCTTGAATCAATGATAGAGAGGGTTCGATCCAAGTTTTAAGATAGAAAATGGAACAAAAACCAAAAAGTATTTGGATGGCTATTCTAAAAAGAAGATCTACAAATATGATAGAAAATCCCATTTAAATCTTATAACTTAACCAAAAATTGTAAATTTATTATTCAACCTAATAAAGACTTTGAGACAAAAGAGTATATGTATCATATTGTAATATGGCCATTAAGTAAATATATATATATATATATATATATATATATATATATATATATGAGGACTTAATTTAAAATATTATATAAATTTATCTTAAAATTATAGATAATATTCAAGAAGGTGGTAAAATTAATAAGTACAAATATTATCTTTTTTTTAAAATAGGCTACTTCTCACTATGTATGGCCATAAATAAAACAAAGCAAAGTAGTTTAAAAAAATAAATAATATAGACATCTTTAAGAAAGAATTAAGAGTAGTTTGTAGCAAAATTATTTTAAGAAATAAAGAATTGAAATCTTTAGAAGATTAATAGAGCAAGATATTAGAACAAACTTAATAGAAATTATTTAGAGATTAGTTTTGTGTGATTTGAGTTTGTAATAACTTTGTAAAAGCTTTGGAAAGTTAGAGTTGTTTTAAGGTGACTTTAATTTTCAAGCAATAAAAAAAGCCTACTATTAGTATAATTTAGAGCATTTTATTAAATTTATCATGGATTTATGGTTAAAAATTTGTAGGATTATAATTAAAGTTGTATCAAATGAGTGTGTTCAGTTAGAACTTCATTCAATTTAGAGTTATTAAAACTTAAGTGCATTGGAGTTTGAGAAATTAAAGTTTAAAAGACCATTGAGGATTTTTAAGCTTTGCAACTTTTTGAGAGTTAGATTGAGATAAAATTTTATTCATTAGTTGCAAAGTTAATTTTTTATGACTATAAAAATTATAAAAGTAATGAAATAATGAATTTAAGAGATATTAATACTAAAATATTAGTATCAAGGTTAAAGAAGTAGGTCCGTTGACATTTGAGCAAATTAATAGGTTTAGCTCTCTTTAATAAGTATTATCTTCTTCATATTATTTGTCTTTATTTTCAATTAAGTAAATATAAGATATAAAAAATTTTAGATAAAATAAATATTTATATTATTAGCTATTAAAATTTTAATTTTCTATAGAATTTAATTAATATTAATTAATAATTTTATCAAAGTTTGATAAAGATTTGATTAAAATTTCAATAGAATTAGAATTTAGAATTTAGAATTTTATATGGGCTTTATGATTTGGTTAAGATTTGGTTAGAATTTATTAGAATTGTATTAAGATTTAATTAGAATTTGATTAGAATTTGATTAAAATTTCAATTAAATTTTATTAAATATTATTTAAAGTTTATTTTCTAAAAAATTAAAATATTATAAGATTTATATAAGATTTTCTAAATTTAGTAATAAATCCTTAAAATAATTTTAAGCTTATTTGAATTATTCAAAGATACCAAAATTCGTTTCTAAATATCTTATGTATTATTTAAAAGTTATTAATCAATTTTCAAGATAAAATTTAAATTCTTCTACAACCAAATGTTCATTGCATTCTTTGATTAATTTTCACATAAAACAACAATGATATTCCATCTATCTTCTTACACATTCTAAAATGAATTAAGACATGATAATTACAGTGACCAAGTTTGAAATAAGAGAAGACCAAGCAATGCAAACTGCATCACAAGAGACAAGTGAGGTACTTTGCACTATAAGATTTTGTGTAGTTAGTAGAAATTTATTTAATGTTACAAGTAATTAGTATTTGTAAGAAAAAATAGGTAGAATAAAGATATGAAGAATTTAATGTAAGAAGTGGTGAAGCTTTTAATGATTATTGATAGATTAGAATACAAATATATGATGAAAGATAAAAATATTGATTCAATTATAGAAGAGCCTAGTTAAAAGATATAATAGCAAAATAATAGTAATAAATAAGAAGATAGTAAAAAATTGGTATTAGTATTGAATTTTTGTAAAAAAAAAAAAAAAAAAAAAAAAAAAAATCAATTTACTTTATAAGGCTATAAATAAGGTAAAATAAAGTAGATTAAGAAAATAAATAATATATATCTTTAGAAGAGAATTAATAATAGTTTGTAGCAATAATTATCTTAGGATACTAAGAAGTGATATTTAAAGAAGTCAGGTTAAAAATCAAGATCAAAATGTGACCCAGAGGCACAAAACCATGCACTTATGGTAATTCCAATATTTTTTTGTTAATTGGAAAGCTAGTATTAAGAAAAACTTTTGAACGTATGTTTTATTATTAATTTCAAGTAATTTAGATGTATTTTGAGAGCTTTTCAAAATAAAAGATGTATTCAAGGTTTTTGGATTTTGAGAAATAAAATAAAGTTTATATAATTGAAGCATTTGTAGATATTGTAGCAAATTTAAAGATATTTTTTTAAAAGTTTGATACTATATTTTTTTAATTATTTTTTTATAAATTTGAATTCAATCAAATAATTAGATTAAAGAATATGGAAATTTTATTGGATTAAATTTTTTGATATTTTAATTTTAGGATTATTGAAGGTTTTTGTAATCCAAAGAAATTGACTTGTTGATAGAAGCAAACAAATTGTAAGAGCATTTTGGGCTTAGATATTTATAAGTTTGTAAAATTTAAGAAAAATTAAATGATTCAACAAAGAGTTATTGCTATGTAAAGATCAACATTGAGCTTTTAGAAAGAAGACAATTAACACTTAAGAATATTAGAAGCTCTTTCTTTTGATTGATAACTTCAAATTTTTTTTAAAAAATTGTATGCTTGTTTTTTGCTTAAAGATTGAAATATAAAAATAAACATAAAAATAAATTAAAATTTATAATTCAATTAATTGCCATTGAGCTTTTTTAAAAACTATAGGAATTTGGTTAGGATTTACTTGGTGTTTTATAGGATTTAGTTAGGATTTACTTAAGATTCATTTAAATTTTTTATTCTTAGTATTTTAAAAGATTTTTCCATATTCTTTAAGGATTTTTTTATTATTTTTATTTGATTTTAATTTCTGATTTTTTTATGTTTCTTTTATAAATTTTTTAAGACATCTTTTGGATTTGATTAATAATTGATTATAATTATTAAGATTTAATTGGAAGTAATTTAGAATTCTATTAGAGTTATTAAAACCTTGTTGTTGCAATTTCTAATTCATCTTCTATAGCTTTCAACTAAGTGCATTTTCAAGCATGAATTCACACAATAGAATATTGTGAAGTTGACGAGGCTCAATTTGGCTAACTTTCACAATAATGTAGGAAAGGTGGCAATGTAGGAGGACTTAGTTGCATTGAAGTTTGGCCACCTCTTTGACATGCTTTGGTGGTTCGAAGATGAAAGAATGCTCTTAGAGCTTATCATGGTGTTATGATGTAATATTAGAATCAATTTTTTTTAGAATTGCATCTAATACATATTTTAATATTTTTTAAATAAAAAATATCTTTGAAAATATTAGGTGTTATAAAATAGAAACTAAGATAAAAGCTATTTTTAAATCTTAAGATGAAATTTTTTATAGCTTTATCTTATTTAGATTAATCTTTATAATTTAATTATATAAATAAAATAATAAATTTAAAAATTTACATTTAAAAAAAAAATGTATCGTATTTAGATTTATTTAACTTATGTTAGTTTTTAAATTTTTAGAATCTATTTCAAAACCATTATTTCAAATAAAATATATAAAATATTCTACTTAAATTATATAAAATAATTTTTCTTTTAACTTGGTGTATAATCTTACAATTCTAAGTCTTTGTAGTACAAGACGAATATGTTGCTGATGTTCATCTAAACTCTTAGAAGGTATGAGGATATTTTTTAAATAACAAATGACAAAATTATCTAAAATTTTATAAAAAAATACATTCTTTCTGGAATATTACAAAGCAATTATAGAATTTTTAAGTTCAAAAGTTATGATTTTATATTAAAAATAGCCATAGCTACTTTAGATACAAACTCAAATGACACAAAATCTTAATGAACAATTTATTCATTCTACAAGAATCCATAAGTATTTGCAAGGATCCATCTTTTTTCTTTACAAAGATGATTGGCATACATAAAAGAGATTTTAAAGATCAAAAAGACTTCTTTGCAAGTTTTTTATTAATATGTTCCTATAAAGTAGCTAATTTATTTTGGAGCAAGTTGTGAATTCATCCAAATAGTAGTTGAGCTCTTTCTTAATGATCAATTATATAATTATAAGATTAATATTTTATAAATTATTAGCATTTTTAATCTTTACCTATTTTCTATGTTTTACTAGATTCTATTACAAATCTTATACTAAGAATTAAGATAGATTTAGTTTTTAATAGTAAAATATATAATTAAAATCATATATTTTATTTATTTATTATAAAAATTAATATAAATAAAAATAGATATTAATATTATAAAATTTTATTGAATATTAAATCTAATAAAAGATTACACTTTCAATTAATCTTTAAAAAAATCCTCTTCAAAATATTTAAAGTTTATATTAAGTTATATTCAAATTTATTTCTTTGAATTAAAAATTTTAAAACGTAAAAATTAAATATTAGAATAATAGTTGCAACATAATATCAATTATTATTAAAAGAATTAGAATTATTTTTTATTGATAAGCCTTTATATATTAATATAATACATTATTCTATTTAATACATGCCATTTTTATCTACATATAGTTATCATGTATTATTCAATATTTTTAGTTTTATTTTTATTATAAAGGCTTATTACCACCAAATTCTATAATAAAAATATCAATAATTTATATAAAAATATAGATATAATTAATAAAAAATTAATTATAATTATTTAAAGATATCAATAAAAATAATAATTTTAAAAATAACACCCTTTTTTATTATCATTAAATTAAAAAATAATTAAAAAGATAGATATTAATAAATTCATATAGAAGCTATGTAAAAATATTATAAATGCATCAAAAATAATTAGCTACTTATTCAATTAATACCTATCAAAATCAAATACCAATTATCAATAATAATTTTGTATAAAATAAAAAATAAAAGTTTAAATAGTAATATTTAGAATATTTTTATGAAATAGAAAATCAATTGCTAATAGGTTTATTTCAAGAATTATCATTTGAAAAATTTATTCAATGAAACCATTAGATTTTTTTAATCTTCATAATTTCAGAATTAAGATGTATATTTTTAAAAGAACATATCTTTTCTTAAGTATACATTAAGACATTGTTGTCATGTAATACAACTATATAGTGAAAATATAATCAAAATTAAATTTCTAAGTAAATATTCAATTATCTTGGTTTAATAATAATTCAAGATATCTAAACATGGCTTTTATAAAAGCCTATTAATTTATTTTCTTATCTTGATAGTTAGTAGATTGAAGGTTGATTAGTAATTTTACCTTCTAGAATATAGGGACTCTTTTACTATCTTAGAAAGATCATAAATTTATAAAATCAAGTTAGAAGAAATAAATAATTAGCATGGTTGATACTAGCGTTAAGTTGGATGTAGGATTGGACTAAAAAACCCCTATAATAGATTATATTGATACTCGGGGGTGGACCGTTTGTGAGATAGAGTCAAAATGAGATCTCTGACAACTAAAATGACTGTCTGGGACAAAATAGGGTTGCATTTGAAGATTGGAGATTAGAATTAGAAAGTTAGCTTTGAGCTCATTTTAGAGATGTAAGGCTTGTTTTTATAGGATTTTTTGAGACTTTGTATCACGGACACAGAAATACAGACTTGAGATCTAACAATAAGTTCAAGAAGAACTGGCAAGAACTAGATTAATCAGATGAATACAAGAACAACACCAGAGAGGTGAACTAGAGCTCCAAGAGATGTGTTGTCGAGACTGAAGAACTCTTCAGCCTCGATTCTAATATATACTCCTATTTAGGAAGCTTCTCAAGCAACTTCTATCAACTAGGAAGCTTCTAGAAGGTTCCAAAGACTTATTTCTAGAAGGTTCTAGAAACTTATCTCTAGAAGGTTCTAAGGACTATGTCCCTAACATCTTCTATCAACTAAAAAGCTTCTAGAAGATTTTAGAGACTTGCTTCTAGAAGATTCTAGAAGCTTGTCTCTAGAAGGTTCTAGAAACTTGTTTCTAGAAGGTTCTAAGGACTATGTCCCTAACATCACCCCCTCCTTTAGCTTCGAGGTCTCTGAGAAGCAATGTTATTGTCAATCACTACCAACCCAAGAGAATGAAGATCTGTGTCAAGGACAAAGACTCGATGAAGAAAAATATACACCAAAAGGCTATCTCGATATAATAAGTCAAAATATAAACAAGTAGGTATATTAAAAGGAAACTCGAATGGCTATTGCCACAAGACAAGAAACTAAAGACTCTTGAACCTGGACTAGAAGCAAGAAAGGAGTTGACAAGAGTGAAGAAGCCTTCACTCTTGTCTCTATATATACTATCTAACTAGGGGCTACGTGGCGACGTTCTATAGGACCTCCAATATGTGTTGACTTTGTAGGACACATGCCTTGACTTACAAGGCAAGTTTTTCTACGTGTGGGCCACATAGTTAGCTTGATCTTCAAGCTAACAACATGTGTGGCACATGGCCAACTTGTTGACCACGTTTCTAATCCAAAAAGTCAATTAAAGACACCTATGAAGTCAAAGCAGCGTCTAGGAAGTTTCTAGGAAGCTTCTATATTAAATATTATATAGTTAACTTACTTTTATCTACTTTTACTTACTTCTACCTATTTCTATATGTAATTATTAGCTTACATGATTATGGCCGTGACATTACCCCCCCTTCTAGAGACGAGTTCCACGAGGAGCGGTCATCATATGTTGAGGAAATCTATGATGCGACGAATTATATTCGCCACATACTCTGATTTCTGTTCTCTTCGAAGATGATTGATAGGGCCTCTCAACCATCGGTAGTGTCCCATACCAGGGCGGGAAGACCACCCAGTTATTTGATCATTATTGAGGCCTTCATAACTTCCTTCGAATAGAATATTCGGAACACCATCAGGAGTTGTTCCTACCTCTAGCAAAATCACCAAACATCGGGAGTCCCTTCCCAAATCGTGATACCAAACGCGTTGTATCTCACCATCTGTTCGAGGAAGAACATGTCGTTCTTGAAGATGTTCATCTCGATTCCGTCGTCTTGAAGGTTGTGACAATCGTAATGTCTCGTCCGACAGGTCAGCAAACGAAGGTTCTTGAGTTGAATCCGCTGGTTGTTGGCTCTCCATCTAATTAGCGTCACAAATGTAAAGAAGTTACAAACAAGGATAGGAAATTGAATGTTATCTTGCCTCAATCTTGTCTCTTTTATAAGAGAGATTTTCATCTTGGTTTTGATGGATGTCGTTGATGAAAAACTTTGACTTTAGCTGATGCATTTGCTAGATTCCTAGATGGCTCTCATGTGCGTTCACTAATATCATATCCGCGCCAATGAACAAGATATTCCAGCTTATTTCGGCGCCGCCTTGAGTCTAATATCTCTTCCACCTCAAATTCTTCATTATTATCTACTTCTATAGGAGGCGGTGGCATTTGTCTTCTTCCTTGTATATCCACTGTCTTATATGGTTCAAGAAGAGATACGTGGAATACAGGATGGATCTTCATTGACTCCGGTAGATGTAACCGATATGCAACTGGGTTGATCTGTTCAGAAACAGAAAAGAGGCCAAGCCTACGATAGTCCAACTTGTCACAAGGTCGAGTAGTCTTGATATTGCGACGAAGTAGCCATACCTTATCACCCACGTTGATTTGTGGTTACTCCTTACGATATAGATCTGCGTTTATCTTTTGTCGTTCTTGAGCTTCCTTCAATTGTGTCTTCATTATTGCATGTAACTCTGACAACCGATTTGCCATATCTTCTGCTGCAGGATTATCAACTTTTGAAAAATCAAAAGTATCAAGTCGTGGATGATAGCCATAATTGGCAAAGAAAGGTGTTTGTTGCGTGGAAGAATGTACCGTATTATTATAAGCAAACTCTGCCAATGGCAGAAGGGTTGTCCAATCATCTTGTTGGTAGTTGATAGTACACCTTAAATATTGCTCCAAGACTTGGTTTACGCGCTCTGTTTGTCCATCAGTTTGAGGATGGAAAGCCGAAGATAGCTTTATGTCCACTTTTAAAATCTTGAAAAGGGTCCTCCAAAATCTTGACACAAATTGAGTTCCCCTATCCGATATGATATCTTTAGGTAATCCATGATAGCGATAGATATTATCAATGAAAAGCTTAGCTGTTTCTTCACATGTGATAGATTTTGTACATGGCACAAAATGTGCCATCTTGGTGAAACGATCTACTATCACAAATATAGAATCATAAGATCTTGAGCTTGGAAGATTTGTGATGAAATCCATAGAAACAGAAGACCATGGTTGTTCTGGTATAGTTAATGGCTGAAGAAGTCCGTAAGGTCGATGACGAGGAATTTTTGATCTTGAACAAATATCACATGATTGTACAAAGTCTTTGACTGACTTCCACATTTGTGGCCACCAAAAATCTCTTGATATGAGTTCCAAAGTCTTATTATATCCAAAGTGCCCTACTGCTGGAAAGTCATGACGTGCTTGAAGAACACGTAAACGTGCTTCTCCTTCTGGAACATATAGGCGTCCTTCAAAATATAATAGATTATTCTTGAACTCAAACTTAGAAGGATCATGAGACTTGGAAGAATTATTCTCGATATCATAAACAAGAAGGTCTGAGGACATACTGGACTGGATTTGCTTGAGAAAAGTTGAATCAACAGTCAATGTTGATTTCATTGCTCGGAGATGAAATTGCTCCGGTTTCAAGAGGACCGTTCTTTGTTGCTCAAAAGTTGCATCTCCTTCTTTTGGTGCAAAATAAGAACGTCTAGATAGGGCATCGGATAAACCTTGTTGTTTTCCTGGCCGATAAGTGATAATGAACTCGAATCTTGACAAAGACATACTCCAATGAGCTTGACGACGATTCAACACGCGTGCTGACATGAAATACTCGAGGTTCTTGTGATCTGTATACACAGTGACTGGACTAGAAGCGCCTTCTAGATAATGACGCCATTCTTGAAAGGAATCCACGATCGCAAGAAGTTCTTTATCGTGGATCTCATAATTGATCTCGGCTGCTGAGAATTTTCTTGAATGAAAAGCTATCGGATGGAGTTTGTCATCTGTTCCCATTTGTGATAAAACTGCACCTAAGGCAAAATCTGATGCATCTGTTTCCATAAAAAATGCCTTGGAAAAGTCAACACGATATAAGACTGGTGCAGAGACAAACGATGTCTTCAAGGCTTCAAATGCTGCTTCCGCTTCTTGATTCCATTGAAATTTATCTTTACTAGTCAAGCGTGTAAGTGGAGCTGCAACTCGTGAGAAATCTTTGATGAAGATCCGATAGTAATTGGCAAATCCCAAGAAACATTGGACATCTCTTACCGTCCTTGGAATCTTCCAATCCACGATTGTTTGGACTTTCTTAGAATCCATCATGAGACCATCATTTGAAATGATGTATCCTAAAAAGTCAACTTGAGTAGTGTGAAATACACACTTTTCCATCTTGGCGTACAATCCTGCGTCTCTAAGTTTTTGTAATACTTGACGAACATGTATTTCATGTTCTTCGACGTTCTTGGAATAGATCAGGATATCGTCTAGATAGCAGACGACAAAATTGTCTAAGAATTCACGAAATACATCATTCATGAGATGTTGAAAAGCAGCTGGTGCATTCGTGAGTCCAAAGGGCATGACATTATATTCGAAATGTCCATACCTGGTTCGAAACGCAGTCTTCCATTCATCTCCTTCTTTGATCCGTACTAGATTATATGCTCCTCTTAGATCTATTTTTGTATAGATCTTAGCTTGATTCAACTGGTCAAGGAGTCTTGATATCAAAGGTAATGGATACCTGTTCTTGATTGTGATCTTGTTGAGTCCTCGATAATCAACACACATTCGTAAAGATCCATCTTTTTTCTTTACGAATAGAATTGGAGCTCCTGCTGGAGATTTTGAATGGCGTATGAAATTCTTCGCTAAATTCTCGTCAATATATGTCTTGAGTTCAGCCATCTCATCTTGCGATAAACTGTAAATTGGTCCAAATGGTGGCTGAGTTCCTTCCTTGAGGTCGATTGAACAATCATATGGACGATGCTCAGGAAGAATATCTGCATTCTTTTTCTCAAAAACGTCTTGATACTCCTGATATTGACTTGGAATGCCACTTGAAGTCTTTACGTTTTCAGAAATAGGTGCAGCATAAATAGCAAAAGTTGATCCTTCTTTTGCTGCGTGTATAAATGCTTTTGCACCTATCAGTATGGGTTTTACTGTACTAGACTTATAATTTTTTACTTGATTCATAGAACTATTAATAACGCTTTTGGAAAAGTCAAGTTTACGCGAATTCCAATCTATTTGAGGGTTATATTTTTCTAGCTAGGATAAACCTAAAATAACTGGATTGGACGGGGATTTAATTATGTTAAAAGCTATGTAGCTATCATGACCGTCTATTGTTACTTTTATAGGATGAGTTTCATGAGTGACATCTCCAGAAGACAAGGGACGACCATCTATGACTTCTACATGTACTGGTTTAGGTTTCTGTACAAAGGGTATTTTACGACTTTTAACAAATTGTTCATCTAAAAAACATGCTGAGGCTCCCGAATCTAATAAAGCAGAGGCTTTGTAATTCTTAGGTCCTAAATATAAGTCTATTATAAAACAAGGAGAGGGTTCTGAGGAGAGGATAGGACCTTCATTAGGAATTGTACAAGGTTCCAGCTGCACGGTCCCTATTGTAGCTGGACGAATCCGTTTTCTGACATGTTGTCTTCTTTGACCGTCGTACCCCTCATTTTATAGTTGCGTCGTTTCTTTGGACAATATTGAGCAGTGTGCTTAGGTTCTCCGCAATATAAACATAATCCTTCTTGACGACGACGAATCTTTTCTTGCTCAGTTAGAGGTTTAAAACGTACCGCGTCAATTTGCATGTCTTCTACTTCCGAATGTACGTTTGGCAAAGATGTTGATGTTGCCATTGAGTAATAACGTTGAGGTTCCCGTGAATGATTCTCAGATCGAAATTCAAAAAGTCGATTATCACATTTTACCGCAAAATCGATTGCTTGACTCAAAGTTTGAGGATCAGGTAAGTTGAGCATCAATTTCTTTACTTCGTATTGCAATCCATAAAGAAATTGACTGATGAGTGCAGCATCATCCCACTTGATGTCAATTGCAAGTTGTCGAAATTGTGAAGCATATACTGTTACTGAGCGATTTCCTTGTCGCAGAATTCGGATCTTATTTGTTGCAACACGAGTTGCATCGTGTTCACCATACATAGATCGAAACTCCGCCAAAAAAGCTTCCAAATTGTCCAATATTGGATTTCGTTGTTCAAGAAAAGACGAAAACCATGATAATGCAGAACCAGAAAGTAGAGTGCCAATAAACCTGACTTGTGATCCTGAAGTTGGATAGCTTTGTGGTTGAAGTTCAATTGCCAATTGTACTTGATTGATGAACCCTCGAAACTTTGATCTCGTACCATCAAATTTCTCAGGTAAGGTAATTCTTGGTTCTCTAGTGCTTATAGGGTGTTGTACAATTGGAGAAGGAACGTGATTTGTTGTAGATGTTGAAGCAGCTCCGATCATCTCTATATCTCCACTTTCTGCTATTCTTGTTCTTTCCTGTGTTGGTGAATTGAGTTGATGCATCGCAAGCATTAACTCCCTCATTTGCTCTTGCATTTGTGCCATTGCACTCTTCATTTCAACAAGCTCTGCCATAATGACACTAAGAAGAAAAATTTGTTTGATATTGCTCAAGACAAAAGAAAAGAAAGACTTGATAACAAAGAAGATACTAAGAACAATATCAGTTTAGAAGTGGGTAATCCGCAAACTTCTAATACGCTTATGTCTTGTCAAGAGAAAGGGGTAATCCACTCTTACTCAAGAAAAAACAAAGCTCTGATATTGTAAGTGTACTCTTGTCAATCTGTCAAGGACAAATACTCGATGAGGAAAAATATACACCAAAAGGCTATCTCGATATAATAAGTCAAAATATAAACAAGTAGGTATATTAAAAGGAAACTCGAATGGCTATTGCCACAAGACAAGAAACTAAAGACTCTTGAACCTAGACTAGAAGCAAGAAAGGAGTTGACAAGAGTGAAGAAGCCTTCACTCTTGTCTCTATATATACTATCTAACTAGGGGCTACGTGGCGACGTACTATAGGACCTCCAATATGTGTTGACTTTGTAGGACACATGCCTTGACTTACAAGGTAAGTTTTTCTACGTGTGGGCCACATAGTTAGCTTGATCTTCAAGCTAACAACATGTGTGGCACATGGCCAACTTGTTGACCACGTTTCTAATCCAAAAAGTCAATTAAAGACACCTATGAAGTCAAAGCAGCGTCTAGGAAGTTTCTAGGAAGCTTCTATATTAAATATTATAGAATTAACTTACTTTTATCTACTTTTACTTACTTCTACCTATTTCTATATGTAATTATTAGCTTACATGATTATGGCCGTGACAATCTGTCGCATAACGTCTACTATGAATTCCAACTATTGTTCACGAGGTAAGTGGTTCATGGACCCTTGAAGCCAATGGTAGTGGCACACTCCTTCTACTTCTGACCAAGCATGAACTTTCGTATCTTCTTTGTGAAATTGTCCTACAAATATGCCTTCTAGCTAACCACCGTAAGCAAGCTTGGACTCAAATACAATCACCAGTGATCGATTACTTGGTATCCTCCATCGTCGTCGTGGTGCAGGTGCTTCTTCATCTCAGGGTCGCCTTCGTGAGTTAGTTGGTTGAGATAATCTGACTGGCATAGTATCTATTTCTTGACTATCCATATCAAAAGACCAAACTATGGCTACTAAAAAAATTCTATTTTATCTTGGAGAAAATAACTACATCAATTACGAATTTTGGTGGTGCTCTCCCCCTTTCTTATATTCTTGGGTGAGTAAGCTTCAGAAAGAAGCTATCATCGAACCGGCTTAGGTTTATGAGGATGTTGTTGATGAAACTCCTGTACTTTTTGCGGCGCATTGGCAAGATTTTCAGCTGGCTCCCACGTTTGCTCATTAGTGTCGTAGCCGCACCTATGAACAAGATACTCTAACTTGCCCCACCTTCGTCATGAATCCAGTACCTTTTCAACCTCGTATTCCTCGTGGTTCTCGATCTCAATACTAGGTGGCAGACATAACACTCTTCCAAGAAAAGACGACTCTCGATAAGGCTCCAACAGAGAAACATGAAAGACTGGATGTACCTTCATAGAAGCCGATAATTCCAGACGGTACGCCACTGGATTGATTTGCTTTTGGATGATAAATGGTCCCAATCTTCGATAGTCCAAGTTATCACATGGTTGCTTGGTCTTGATATTCCATCGAAGAAGCCATGCTTTATCTCCAATTTTGAAAGTAGGTGCTTGATTCCAAAATCTATTTGCAAACGCCTTGTAGGATTCTTGAGCGGATTGTAATTGAAGCTTCAACGTATTTTGAAGCTCAGATAGTTGTTTCGCAAATCCTTCAGCTGCTGGATTGTTATTTGTTGATGGACTTGATAAATCAAGCTTCGGATGATACCCATAGTTGGAAAAGAATGGTGTGTATTGAGTCGATGCATGGAGGGTGTTGTTATTTGCAAACTCGGCTAGCGGTAGATATGTGGTCCAATCGTCTTGCTGATATTTGATGCTGCATCATAAGTATTGTTCCAAGACTTTGTTCATCCGTTCCATTTTGGTCGTCAGTTTGAGGATAAAAAGCCGAAGAAAGCTTGATATCCACCTTCAGTATCTCAAAGAGAGATCTCCAAAACTTTGATACGAACTGGGTTCCTCGATCTGATATGATATCATCTGGTAGTCCATGATAACGATACACATTATCGAGAAAGAGCCTTGCTGTGACTTCACTGGACGATATCTTCTTGCAAGGGACAAAGTGTGCCATTTTTGTAAGCCGATCTACCACGACAAAGATGATGTCAAATAAGTTCGATGATGGCAGGTCAGTGATGAAGTCCATGGAAATTGAAGACCATGGTCGACGTGGAATCGGCAATGGCTGTAGGAGTCCATAAGGGCAATGCCAAGGATTCTTGGATCTTGAACATATATCGCAAGAGAGGACAAAATCTTTCACATCCTTCCACATTTGGGGCCACCAAAAATCTCGAGAAATAAGCTCTAAGGTCTTGTTGAATCCAAAATATCCCGCAGCTAGAAAATCGTGGCGAGATTAAAGAACTTGGAGTCGTGCTGGTCCTTTTGGGATATACAACCGCTCCTCAAAGTATAAAAGATCTCCCTCCACGTTGAACTTATCGTCATTAGCACGCTACTTAATATCAATGGCTACTAAATCTTCAATGGTCACGGCACGTACCTGATTCAGGAAGTCAGCATCAATTGGCAAAATAGTAGCGCAAAGCTGAAATTGCTCTAGCTTCAATAATGTCGTACATTATTGATCAAACGCTACTTCTCCAGCCTTTGGTATAAGATACGATCTCCTTGATAAGGCATCAGATAGGCCTTGCTGCTTTTCAGGTCGATAAGTGATAACAAAATCGAACCTAGATAGCAACATACTCCATCGAAATTGACGTCGATTTAGAACTCGAGACGACATGAAATACTCCAAATTCTTGTGATCTGTGTATACGGTCACTGGATGTGCAGCTCCTTCAAGAAAGTGATGCCATTCTTGGAAAGAATCTACTATAGCAAGAAGTTCCTTATCGTGGATCTCATAATTGATTTCAGCAACAGAGAACTTTCAAAAATAGAATGCAACCACATGGAGCTTCTTGTCTTCTCCCATTTGTAAAAGTACAGCTCCTAAAACAAAATCCGAAGCATCAGTTTCTAAATAAAAGGCCTTCGTAAAGTCTGGATGTACCAAGATTAGAGCCGTAATAAATGCGGTCTTCAGGTCTTGAAATGCCTTCTCTGCTAGAGATCCCCATTCCAGCTTATCCTTGCATGTCAACCAAGTGAGATGAGCAGCAACTTGAGAGTAATTTTTGATAAAGATCCGATAGAAGTTAGTAAAACCAAGAAAATATTGTACGTCTCTAACCGTCTTTGGAACCTCCTAGGACACGATTGCTTCCACCTTCTTGGGGTCCATCTTCAAGCCTTCCGTAGTCGCAACAAATCCCAAAAATTCCATCTCTATTTGATGAAATAAACACTTCTTCAACTTGGCATATAGTCCTCGCTCGCGTAGTTTCTCCAAGACCAAACAAACGTATTTTTCATGTTCTTCCTCATTTTTGGAGAATATCAAAATATCATCCAAATAGATGACAACAAAATCGTCAAGGTACTCTTGGAAAATGTCATTTATCATATGTTGAAAGACCGCTGGAGCATTGGTAAGACCAAAAGGCATGACATTATACTCAAAATGGCCATACCTTGTACGGAACGCTGTCTTCCACTCAACTCCTTCCTTGATTCGTACGAGGTTGTAAGCATTCCTTAGATCAATTTTTGTAAAGATCCTTGCACGTCCAAGTTGTTCTAAGAAACCAGAAATCAAGGGTAACAGATAACGATTCTTCTTTGTTACCTTGTTGAGGCCTCGATAGTCCACACATATCCGCAATGAGCCATCTTTCTTCTTTACAAATATGATGGGTGCTCCAGTTGACGATTTTGAATGACGGATGAAGTTCTTGGCTAGATTTTTGTCGATGTACTTCCGTAACTCTGCCAACTCCGTTTGCGATAGATTGTAGATTAGGCCAAAAGGCGGTTGTGCTCCTTCCTGCAAGTCTATGGCACAATCATATGGTCTGTATTCCAGTAGCATGTTGGCATTTTTCTTTTGAAACACGTCTTTAAAATCCTTATATTGCTCCGGTATACTTGTTGTCGAGATCTTCTCCCCGGCAGTTGGAGTCGCATAAATGACAAACGGTGTTCTTTCCTTGGACGATCTTATAAACGCTCTTGCTCCAATAAATAAGGATTTCTCTATTCGGGGTTTTCTACTAGGCTTGCTCTTGGGTGGTTTTGTGGGAAAGGTTATCTACCGCAACATCCAATCTATGGATGGGTTATGCTTTTCCAACTAGGAAAGACCAAAAATAATAGGATTTGATAGGGTTCTAATAATATTGAAAATAATATAACTACTATGGCCCTTAAACGTCACTTCTATAGGTTCTGATTCATGGGTGACACTACCAGACAATAAAGGTCGTCCATCTATGACTTCACGTGAATAGGTTTGGATTTTTGTACTAAAGGGATCTTATGACGCTTCGCAAATTCTTCGTCTAAGAAACAAGTAGATGCTCCTGAATCTAATAATGCTAAGGTTCTCAGTTTTTGAGGGCCAATAAGTAAAAGGATTGTAAAACAAAGGACAGATTGAGCGGAAAGAAAGGAACCTGGTTGTTGTTGCGATATTTCACTGTCCAGCCGCACGGTTCCTATTGTGGTTGGGCATCCTCGTTTTTCTGAATAAACGTGCCCCTAGTCTTGATAATACGTCAATTTTGCTTCTTGGGGCAGTTTCCAACTTTGTGGCCTTCTTCACCACAATACAAGCATAGACCTTCCTCCATACGCCGCTTTTTTTCTTCTAGAGTAAGAGATTTGACACGTACTACATCAATTTGCATGTCTTCTACCTCTGAATGTGAATTCACGCTGCTTGCCGACATAGTTGGGGTGTGGCAAACCGTATGTTGACTTGAACGTTGGTCTTGGTGACGTTGAAATAGGCGATTATCGCACTTCACAGCTTGGCTAATAGCTTCGTTGAGCGTCTGCGGATCAGGAAGAGTTAACAGCAAATCCTTCACATTGTCCCTTAAACCCCAATAGAATTGACTCATCAATGCTTCTTCATCCCAAATGATGTCGCATGCTAATTGCCTGAAGTCCGATGCATAGATTGATGTAGATTGCATCCCTTATCGTAGTGATCGGATCTTTGTTGTAGCCCATCGAACCTTGTCATGTTCACCAAATGCTTCCAAAACTGCCTCCAAAAAGGTTTCAAAGTTGTTTAGTATGGACGATCGTTTCTCAAACAAAAGAGCAAACCATGATAGAACTTGTCCTGTAAGTAAGGTTCCAACAAGCCCAACACGTGACTCCTCCGTTAGATAGAGTTCGGGCTGTAAAACTGTTATCAACCTGATTTGGTTGACGAATCCTCGAAACTTGGAATGTGTACAATCGAACTTGTCCAGAAGGCTAACTCGGGGCTCCTTATGTTGTAGAACCAGTGGTGCTTATCGAACCTGAGGCAAAGTTGCTTCTCCAAGTGTACAAGTTTGAGGCTGGTGCAACCTAGATTGTGCCATTCCAGATGCTTCATCATTATGAAGCCTTGCCACGACTCCTTCAATCTCTGCAATTCTTTGCAATAACGTAGCAAAGGCATTCACGATAGCATCCAACTTGGACTCCGAACTTTCCATCATACTAATGTCTTGGCCCTTGGCCATTCTAAGAGAAGGACAGAAATGACTCTACAAGAAGACAATATTGGTTTAGAGGAGGGTACTCCGCAACCTCTAAAATGCCTTAAGAGCTTCAAGAAAAGGGATAATCCACTCTCTCCAAGAAGAATAAGACACCAATATTGTAAAAAAAGAAGTATCAGTTTAGAGGAGGATAATTCGCAACCTCTAAAATGCTAATACACTTCCAAGCAGAGGGGTAATCCACACTCTAACAAAGAAGAAACTAGCTCTGATTGTTAGAGACATATTCCTTAGAACTTTCTAGAGAGAAGTTTCTAGAACCTTCTAGAAAACAAGCCTCTGGAACCTTCTAGAAGAGAAGCCTCTGGAACCTTTTAGAGAGAAGTTTCTACAAGCTTCTAGAAATGAAGTCTCTGGAACCTTCTAGAAGAGAAGTTTCTAGAAGCTTCTAGATAGGAATCCCCTGGAACTTTCTAGAAGCTTCCTAGTTAATAGAAGTAGCTCGAGAAGTTTCTAGAACCTTCTAGAAAGGAAGCCTCTGGAACCTTCTAGAAGCTTCCTAGTTAATAGAAGTAGCTCGAGAAGCTTTCTTAGTAGGAGTATATATAGGGATCGAGGCTGAAGAGTTCTTCAGTCTCAACAACACATCTCTTGGAGTTCTAGCTCACCTTTCTGGTGTTGTTCTTATACTCATCTGTTTAATTTAGTTCTGCCACTTCTTCTTGAACTTCTTGTTAGATTTCAAGTCTGTATTTTGTGTCCGTGACAGTTTGTCGAGACTACACTAACTTGAGATATCAGAGCTAGTTCTTTCTTAGTAGAGTGTGGATTACCCCTCTACTTGAAGGTATACTAGCATTTTTTAGAGGTTGCGGATTACCCTCCTCTAAACTGATACTTCTTCTGTTACAATATAAAAGTCTTATTCTTCTTGGAGAGAGTGGATTACCCCTCTTCTTGAAATTCTTAAGGCATTTTATAGGTTGTGGATTACCCTCCTACAAACCAATATTGCCTCTTATAGGGTCATTTTTGTCCTTCTTTTAGAATGGCCGGAGGTCAAGACATTAGTATGACAGAAAGTTCAGAGTCTAAGTTAGATGCTATTATGAATGCCCTCGCTACGTTATCACAAAGAACTGCAGAGATTGAAGGAGTGGTGGCAAGGCTTCATAATGATGGAGTATCTGAGATAGCACAATCTAAACTACACCAGCCTCAAATTTCGGTACTTGGAGAAACAACTTTACCTCAGGTTCGACAAGAACCACTAGTTCTACAACATAAGGAGCCTCGAGTTAGCCTTCCAGATAAGTTTGATGGAACACGTTCCAAGTTTCGAGGATTCGTCAATCAAATCAGGTTGATAATAGTTTTACAGCCCGAACGATATCCAACCGAGGAGTCACGTGTTGGGCTTGTTGGAACCTTACTTACGGGACAAGCTCTATCATAGTTTGCTCCTTTGTTTGAGAAACGATCATCCATATTAAACAACTTCGAAACCTTTTTGGAAGCATTTACGGAAGCATTTGGTGAACACGATAAGGTTCGATGGGCTACAACAAAGATCCGGTCGCTACGACAAGGGATGCGTTCTACATCAGTCTATGCTTCGGATTTCAGGCAATTAGTATGCGACATCAATTGGGATGAAGAAGCGTTGATGAGTCAATTCTATTGGGATTTAAGAGATGATGTGAAGGATTTGCTGTTGACTCTTCCTGATCCACGAATGCTCAATGAAGCCATTAGCCAAGCTGTGAAGTGTGATAATCGCCTATTCCAACGTCGCCAAGACCAACGCTCAAGACAACATACAATTCGTCATGCTCCAACTATGTCGACAAGCAGTGTGAATTCGCATTCAGAGGTGGAAGACATGCAAATTGATGCGGTACGTATCAAATCTCTTACTATAGAAGAAAAAAAGCGACGTATGGAGGAAAATTTATGCTTGTTTTGCGGTGGAGAAGGCCACAAAGTCGAAAACTGCCCCAAAAAGTAAAATCGAGGCATAGTCAAGACTAGGGGAGTATTTATTCAGGAAAACGAGGATGCCCAGCCACAGTAGGAACCGTACGGCTGGACAATGAAATATCCCAACAACAATCAGGTTCCTTTCTTTCTACCCAACCTGCACTTTGTTTTACAATCCCTCTGTTTATCGGCCCTCAAAAACTGAGAACCTTAGTACTACTAGACTCAGGAGCATCTGCTTGTTTTTTAGACGAAGAATTTGCAAAGCGTCATAAGATCCCTTTAGTACAAAAATCAAAACCTGTTCATGTTGAGGTCATAGATGGACGACCTTTATTGTCTGGTAGCATCACCCATGAATCAAAACCTATAGAAGTAACGTTTAAAGACCATAGTAGTCATATTATTTTTAATATTATTAGAACCCCATCAAATCCTATTATTCTTGGTCTTTCTTGGTTGAAAAAACATAATCCATTGATAGATTGGAGGTTGCGGAAGATGACTTTTCCTACAAAACCACCCAAGAAAAAATCTAGTAAAAAACCTCGAAAAAAGAAATCCTTATTCATTGGAGCAAGAGCGTTTATAAGATCATCTAAGGAAGGCACTCCATTTGTCATTTATGCGGCTCCAACTACCGCGGAGAAGATCTCAACAGCAAGTATACCGGAGCAATATAAAGATTTTGAAGACGTGTTTCAAAAGAAGAACGCCGACATACTACCGGAACACCGACCATATGATTGTGCCATAGACTTGCAAGAAGAAGCACAACCACCTTTTGGCGCAATCTACAATCTATCGCAAATGGAGTTGGCAGAGTTACGAAAGTACATCGACGAGAATCTAGCCAAGAACTTCATTCGTCATTCAAAATCATCAGCTGGAGCACCCATCTTATTTGTGAAGAAGAAAGATGGATCATTACGGATGTGTGTGGACTATCGAGGCCTCAACAAGGTAACAAAGAAAAATCGTTACCCATTACCCTTGATTTCTAGTCTCTTAGAACAACTTGGACGTGCGAAGATCTTTATAAAAATTGATCTAAGGAGAGCTTATAATCTCGTACAAATCAAGGAAGGAGATGAGTGGAAGACAGCATTCCGTACAAGGTATGGTCATTTCGAATATAATGTCATGCCTTTTGGTCTTACCAATGCTCCAACGATTTTCTAACATATGATGAATGACATCTTTCAAGAACACCTCGACGATTTTGTTGTCATCTACTTGGACGATATTCTAATATTCTCTAAAAACGAGGAAGAGCATGAGGAGCATGTTCGTTTGGTCTTGGAGAAACTACGCAAGCGACGACTATATGCCAAATTAGAAAAGTGTTTATTTCACCAGACGGAGATGGAATTTTTGGAGTTCATTGCGACTACAGAAGGTTTGAAGATGGACCCTAAGAAAGTAGAAGCAATCATGTCTTAGGAGGTTCCGAAGACGGTTAGAGACGTACAATGCTTTGTGGTTTTGCTAACTTCTATCCGATCTTCATCAAGAATTATTCTCAAGTTGCTGCTCCTCTCATTCGATTAACATGCAAGGATAAGTTGGAATGGGGACCTTTGGCAGAGAAGGCGTTTCAAGATTTGAAGACAGCATTTACTACATCTCCAATTTTAGTACATCCAGACTTTACAAAGGCCGTCTATTTAGAAACTGATGCTTCAGATTTTGCTTTGAGAGCTGTGCTTTCACAAATGAGTGAAGATAAGAAGCTCCATCCAATTGCATTCTATTCTCGGAAGTTCTCTGCTGCTGAAATCAATTATGAGATCCACGATAAGGAACTTCTTGCTGTAGTGGATTCTTTCGAAGAATGGCGTGGCTTTCTTGAAGGAGCTGCACATCCAGTAACCGTATATACGGATCACAAGAACTTGGAGTATTTTATGACGGCTCGAGTTTTAAATCGGCATCAAGCTCGGTGGAATATGTCGCTATCTAGATTCGATTTTGTTATCACTTATCGACCTGGAAGGCAGTAATGACTATCTGATGCTTTATCAAGGAGATCGTATCTTGCACCAAAGGCTGGAGAAGTAGCGTTTGATCAACAATGTACAACGTTATTGAAGCCAGAGAGATTTCAACTTTGTGCTACTATTGTATCATTTGATGTTGACTTCCTAAACCAGGTACGTGCTATGACCATTAAAGATTCAGTAGCCATTGATATCAAACAACGTACCAATGACGACAAGTTCAAGGTGGAGGGAGATCTTTTATACTTTGAAGAGCGATTGTACATTCCAAAAGGACTAGCACGACTCTGAGTTCTTCAATCTCGCCATGATTTTCCAGCTGCGGGACATTTTGGATTCAACAAGACCTTGGAGCTTATTTCCCGAGATTTTTGGTGGCCCCAAATGTGGAAGGATGTGAAAGATTTTGTCCTCTCTTGTGACATCTGTTCAAGATCTAAGAATCCTCGACATTGCCCTTATGGACTTCTACAGCCATTGCCAATTCCACGTCGACCATGGTCTTCAATTTCTATGGACTTCATCATGGACTTGCCATCATCAAACTCATTTGACAGCATCTTTGTCGTGGTAGATCGGCTTACGAAGATGGCACACTTTGTTCCTTGTAAGAAGACATCGTCCAGTGAAGTCACAGCAAGACTCTTTCTCGATAATGTGTATCGATATCATGGACTACCAGATGATATCATATCAGATCGAGGTACCCAGTTCGTGTCAAAGTTTTGGAGATCTCTCTTTGGGATATTGAAGGTGGATATCAAGCTTTCTTCAGCTTTTCATCTTCAAACTGATGGCCAAACGGAACGGGTGAACCAAATCTTGGAGCAGTACTTACGATGCAGCATCAACTATCAACAAGACGATTGGACGGCATATCTACCGCTAGCCGAGTTTGCATATAACAACACCCTCCATGCGTCGACTCAACAAACACCATTCTTTTCCAACTATGGGTATCATCCGAAGCTTGATTTATTGAGTCCGTCAACAAATAATAATCCAGCAGCTGAAGGATTTGCGAAGCAACTATCAGAGCTTCAAACTATGTTGAAGCTTCAATTACAATCCGCTCAAGAATCCTATAAGACGTTTGCAGATAGATTTCAGAATCCGACACCTACTTTCAAAGTTGGAGACAAAGCTTAGGTTCTTCGACGAAATATCAAGACCAAGTGACCATGTGATAAGTTGGACTATCGAAGATTGGGACCATTTATCATCCAGAAGCAAATTAATCCAGTGGCATACCGGCTGGAGTTACCGGCTTCTATGAAGGTACATCCAATCTTTCATGTTTCTCTGTTGGAACCTTATCAAGAGTCATCTTTTCCTTGAAGAGTGCAATGTCCGCCACCTAGTATTGAAATCGAGAACCACGAAGAATACGAGGTTGAAAAGATATTGGATTCACGGCGAAGGTGGAAAAAGTTAGAATATCTTGTTCATTGGTGCGGCTATGACATTAATGAGCGAACGTGGGAGCCAGCTGAAAATCTTGCGAATGCGCCACAAAAGGTACAGGAGTTTCATCAACGACATCCCGATAAACCTAAATCAATTCGATGATAGCTTCTTTCTGAAGGTTGTTCTCCCAACAATATAAGAAAAGGGGAGAGCACCAGCAAAATTCATAGTTGATGTAGTTATTTTCTCCAAGATAGATCGTAGTTTGGTCTTTTGATATGGATAGCCAAGAGATAGATACTATGCCAGTCAGAGTATTGCAACCGAGTAGCTCACGAAGGCAACCCCGAGATGAAGAACTACATGTACCACGACGACGACGGAGGATACCGAGTAACCGATCACTGGTGATCGTATTTGAGATCGAGCCTGCTTACGATGGTCAACCAGAAGGCGTGTTTGCAGGACAATTTCACAATGAGGACATGGAAGTTCATGCTTGGTGAGAAGTCGAAGGCGTGGGCCACTACCGTTGGCTTCAAGGGTCGATGAACCACTTGCCTCGTGAACAACAGTTGGAGTTCATAGCAAAAGTTATGTGACAGATCTTCATTTTCTTGCGTTGGTACTGATCAACAACATTGCTTCTCAGAGACCTCGAAGCTAAAGGAGGGGATGATGTTAGGGACATATTCCTTAGAACTTTCTAGAGAGAAGTTTCTAGAACCTTCTAGAAAACAAGCCTCTGGAACCTTCTAGAAGAGAAGCCTCTGGAACCTTTTAGAGAGAAGTTTCTACAAGCTTCTAGAAATGAAGTCTCTGGAACCTTCTAGAAGAGAAGTTTCTAGAAGCTTCTAGATAGGAATCCCCTGGAACTTTCTAGAAGCTTCCTAGTTAATAGAAGTAGCTCGAGAAGTTTCTAGAACCTTCTAGAAAGGAAGCCTCTGGAACCTTCTAGAAGCTTCTTAGTTAATAGAAGTAGCTCGAGAAGCTTCCTTAGTAGGAGTATATATAGGGATCGAGGCTGAAGAGTTCTTCAGTCTCAACAACACATCTCTTGGAGTTCTAGCTCACCTTTCTGGTGTTGTTCTTATACTCATCTGTTTAATCTAGTTCTGCCACTTCTTCTTGAACTTCTTGTTAGATTTCAAGTCTGTATTTTGTGTCCGTGATACTGATATCTGAGGTGAGTGCAGTCTCGACAAACTGTCACGGACACAAAAATACAGACTCGAGATCTAACAAGAAATTCAAGAAGAATTGACAAGAACTAGATTAATCAGATGAATACAAGAACAACACCAGAGAGATGAGCTAGAGCTCCAAGAGATGTGTTGTCGAGACTGAAGAACTCTTCAGCCTCGATTCCAATATATACTTCTATTTAGGAAGCTTCTCAAGCAACTTCTACCAACTAGGAAGCTTCTAGAAGGTTCCAGAGACTGGCTTCTAGAAGGTTCTAGAAACTTATCTCTAGAAGGTTCTAAGGACTATGTCTCTAACATCTTCTACCAACTAAGAAGCTTCTAGAATGTTCCAGAGACTTGCTTCTAGAAGGTTCTAGAAGCTTGTCTCTAGAAGGTTCTAGAAACTTGTCTCTAGAAGGTTCTAAGGACTATATTCCTAACACTTTGCAATTGTTGTTCAAAGTCAAGGTTTGTATTGGCAACTTGAGATTTATGCAATACAATTAGAGCTAGTATTCTTGGCTAGTTTTTAAAATTGGTATCATATTTATGGTTCAAATTTTGTAAATGCTTGATTAATTAGGTGTGCTAAGTGTATATGAACTTTTATAATAATGTAATAGTGAAATTGAGAGATATTTGGATTTTGGTACAAGAAGATACCAAAAGTTGGTAGTTTAGAGTTTGGTAGAGTTTCTATAATATCTAAAGATCTATTAGTCAAATCAAGGTGAAATTTGGCATGGTATAAGAAGACTTAAAGATCAAGCTACATACCAATTTTGAGTTGAATTTAATAATTGAAGAAAGAAAAATTATTGCTAGGACATTTGTATCAACTTTCAAGGTGGCTACTAAGTAATATCAGTGTGGTTTTCAAGCATTTTTTTACAATTATTAATCATTGAAAGTTTCTTTTAGAACACATAGAAGACTTATAGGGAGATTTATATATAAAATTGTACTCTAAATAGATGGTTAGATTAGAAGCTACAACTCTCTAAAGCTTATTGATTAGAGTTAAGATTATAAAAAAAAATTTAAATTGCCTAATTATGAAAGTAATAAGACAAATACAGTTTATGTATGGTTGAGATTGCTAAGAAGATTGTTTTTAAGTACTTTGTATTGGATTTAAGCACTTTTGAATTAAAGTTCTAATTCCATTCTTCTTATAAAGATGATACATATGATTAATAATATTATTTAAAGTAGATACTATACTTAGTTGTATTCAGAGTATATTTTATAATGATAATTATAAAGGCCTCAAAATTATTTAATAATTTAATTCACATGGATTAGAAAATTTAATTCTTTTAGATATATTATATAATTAGTAAAAATTATCTTATAATTTTTTTAAATTTAGAAATCTACTATAGAAATAAATCATAACTTTTATATTTGAATTATAAGCCATGTAATCTTTAGAAAATTTCTATAATATCTTTTTAATTACTAATATATACAAGAGATAGATTAAAACTACTTTGATTCTTATCATCATTTCTTAAGAAATAAAGTCTTAATTTAAGATAATTTTATTTCTTTATAATTAAAAATGACCATCATAGTTTTTTATCACTTTATAAAGTAATTAAAAATATAAATTATTAAATTATTAGCAATAAATATCATTAGAAAATAAAATATTATTGATTAAATAGAAGAATATTTTTTTTTTCTACAAAAACTTTGTGATAGCAAGAAATTATCTAATTACTTTAGTAATAATTTATAATATATTTCAAATAAACTTCTACTACTTAATTTAAAAGTTTTTTTTATTAATTAACTTAAAAATAAAAGATTAAAGAAAACTTCAAATCAATTTATAAATTCTACCATTGGTTTTAATTGGTATAACTATTGAAAATATAATTTGGAGTTATTTTAATAAAAAAATATTAAAATAAATAATTATTTTAATATTATTTACATATTTATTAGAATTTTGATAGGTTTATAAGTTACAAGGATCTTATTAATTTTTTTAAATAAGAATAGAGTCTCAATGAGACTTTAAAGTAATTATCTTAGTTGATTTAGTATTTTTGTTTATTTTTAAGTATAGAGACTAATACCTACATTAGCCCTCTATTTACATATATTACTTAAAAAATCCTATAAATATTAGTTAGTAGTTAGAAGAAGCATAAAAAAGAACATCATGAATTTATAGTGATTTATATATGAAATAAATGTTTTAGTTAATTTTAATTGAATTTATTAATATGAAAAATATTAGATAAAAAATTAGCATTAATTTTATATTGATATTATAAAATATCAAATTTATTTTTATAATTTATTTAGAATTTATTTAGAATTTTTTTAAAAAGATATAAATAGTTTTTAATACTTTAATAAAAATAAATTTTAATACTTACGGAGGCTATTATAAAGTTTTAAAAAATAATATTTAAAAATCTTACAAGATTACTAGACTAATTGAATGATTTTTAATACCATGGTAAAGTTAAAAATCTAAAATATGGATTCTATTAGTAGAAAATAGGATGATTAGCAGCTAGTATAGTCCTTATAAGAAGAGAAGTACACAAACCATATATAGGTTGTAGCACCTTGAAAATAAGTGGGAAGATAGGACTAAATTCTTGTGGCCTATTTAAGACCTCCATATACACCACTTATAAGCCTTAATGGAACTCAAATTCTTAATCTCTTTAACAAATTATCCTTAATGTAAAACTTATTTATTTAATTTTTTATTATTTATATTCTATCTTTAAATTATCATAAGTAATTTATAATAATTTAAATTTACATATTTTTTATTTAATTTAAAATATAATAAAATTAAATATCTAAATTTTTATTTTTATTTTGAATTTTATTTTTTACTAGATAAAAATCTAGTAAACACAATGTAATTAATGTTGTAATATGTGGTTGCTTGATTATACTTCATTCTCTTGTTTTGTGCTATTCTTCTTTCGTTTTTGTTTATTGCTTTTTCTATTTCACACCACCAATTACACGAAACTCTTAATTGGACTCATCTTCTTATTTGAGATGAGAGATGAATTTTATATTTACAAGGCCTTTAATTTGTCAACAAAAATTCTATAAAACTTTTTATAAATTAAAGTTTTTAATTAAAAATAGCATCAATTTAAAATAAATTTTATAAATAAACCTTATTACAAAAATATTGAATTATTTCTTCACTAAATTATTATTTATACTATAAAAAATATATATTTTTACTTGAAAAATACATCACACAAAATATTTAACAATCTAAATTAAAATATTTTAAATAAAATCTATTAAAATAAATGAATATATTTTTTTAATATAATGATATTAAAATAATATATAGATTTTAAAAAATTGACTCTCTATTAAAAATAAAATATTACCAGTTTAAAAAAATCTTTGATAAAATTTTACATTTGAATATTTACTTGTAATAATTTCTAAAAAAACCTTAAATCCAAAATTTATGCTTTTACAAAGTCGTATTGTGCTTAAAGTACCTGTAATTTCATTCAAAAATTATTTCTAGTTGATTTATTGAACCTGCATTGATCTATATACTTTGGTAGGGTTTATATTTTTTCTTATGAATAAAAAAATTGGCACAACTATAAGAGTTTGTAAATGTTAAAATTTATTTTTGAAGATTTTCGTAAATATTTTTTGTTGAATGCAGCCAATTTTTGCTCCAACAAGTTATAATGTAGTTAAGTCCAAATTGTGATTGTTCCCTTTTTAAAAGGTTAATTTTATAATCATAAGATTGGCACTATTACAATGCATTAATACTGATTTTTCTAAAATATATTTTGATAGGTCTTATGTAACTACAACATTCTCTTGTATCTTGCATTTTAATAAGGACTATATGGTCCATAAATAAAAATTATACATCTTATTTTAACAGCTTTTGAAAATGCCTTAGCACTAACAAATAAAAATTTGATATTTTTGTATATAATTTTTATTTTTTTATAGTGAGTTTTTCAAAAAATTAAGTCAAAAAAAAAATATAAGACTTCATGGTATCACATTTATTTGAAGATTAATTGTTTTAACTAAGTTGAACCTTAAATAACAAGATTGATTAAAATTTTATAATAATAAAAACTTTTAGACTTCTTAAACCTTTTATAATGACTTCTACTAATTTGATTCTATAAATGACATCTTCAAAAATTAAATATTATTTATTTATGACTTTTGCATATATATATATATATATATATATATATATATATATATATATATATATATATATATATATATATATATATTATTAAATAAAATATTTTACATCTAAAAAATTGCAAAGGCATCAGAATCTAATTTAAAAAAAACAAAAATATTAGATTTATTAGATCCTAAAATATTTTTTTTAAATAAAAATAGAATTCAAAATTTAATCCAAGACCTTTAAAATATTCATTGATACATTTGATAAAAATATAAACTCTTTGAATCAATGCTTGAAAATTATAAAAATAAAGCAATAATTTTTTGGCATGAAGTTGTAATTGACAAGAAATTTTAATTAATAAGTAAGGCAATTTTTTACTTCATACTAATTGGTATTTGTCAAAATCATAATGCATATTTGGATACAAACCAATTTTTTCATTGTAAAAACTTAATATTATTTATTAATGTGTAAATTACATTGTATACTTTATTGAGAGATATGATGGTATTAGATTAAAGATTTATCTATCAAAGAAATTTTATTATTCAATTCTAAACTCTAAATTATCTAATTTAATATTTTAAATAATATTTAGTAGAATTTTATTCCATAAATATAATCTTTTGTAACTTTTAAAAAATTAGATTTATTATTAAAAAACTTAAATGTTTTTTTGAGAATTTTTTGTTTATTAATTTAATAATCAATACAAGAGCATAATAGTCCAACTTGTTAAGTTTAGTTGTCAAATTAAAGAAGCAAATATATAATGTCTAATAGTCCTCTCTATAGACTTGTTATAGACTAATTTCAAATTCAAACAAGTATCCACTTGCTTGTAGAAGAATAAAAAACAATTCACTAATAGAAAATCATTACAAAAGTATAGGAAATACTAATTCAAGTAGTAAAATCTTGTGGCCAATTTAAGCTTGAAAAAATAAGTAGATAATTATAGGCAAGCCAAGGAAAGAATTTGAAGTATGACTATGAAATAACGGAGTGAAAAATATCTTAAGTCATAATATGTAAAAGAAGGCAATTGAAAAGAGGTGCCAATTAACCATAATGGTAAAAATTTCACCAAAATCTCTCATCTATTTAATTTCTTTTTAATCCAAAAGATGAAACTAAGCAGACTGAATTGTGATTAAATCTTGCCATTTTAAAGTGTAAGTATTTATTAAAGCTGCTAAGGTGGATTAAAAATGAACCTATCATACACAAATTGATCAATGGCATTATGTCCACAAAAATGAAAGATTTTATTTGAGATCACCTAAATTATTGGAACCTTTCTTTAATTATAAAAACATATTAAGTTCTAGACAAGGGCCACAAATTTCTTTAAAATAAGAAGTTTTGACATCAAAGATGCAAGTAGTCTTTAAGTTAGATTTATATGATCCAAGGGAGGAATATCAATTTAAAAATATTGAAGATTTATAAATTCAAAGGTTAAATGGATCTCTATTATATATCTTCCACTTAGACAATCTTCCACAAATTAGCAAAAGGTGCACCATTGTGCTAGTAGGAATTATAATGAAAATTTATACTATCAATTGAATTAGATTTTTACTTAATATGATATAAAAATTATATGAATTAATAGAAAAGAGCTAGATCTCTTCTATCTTATTATTTATGTATTATATATAAAAGATAAGAAAATTATTAATAACTAAAAAAAATTATAGAAGAATCAAGACATGTCATAATTTCTTTAAAAAGAAGAAAGATAAGTACTAAGAAAAGTTGTTTGTCAATAATTAAATAGTAGTAAAGAAAGGTAATAGTAGTATAGCACTTAGGCCTCTTTTCAAGAAGGCAAAGGTCAATACAATCTTAGCCTTAAATCCAATAGAGAATCATGGATAAACACCTAAATTTTCACATCTTGAAAATTATAAAATATTCTTTCTATGCTTATACATAAGAACTATTGCTATAGTCATAATAGCGTTCTAATGATCATCATTTTTCTTTTGGCATTTATGTGAGTGTCTAAAATTTAGGTTTATTTCATTTTTAAGATTAAGTTTGATAACAAGATCAAAGACCTTCTTAATATAAAGGTCTTTTTTAATAACAATCATTCTATCAAAGTAAAAGTTAACTAATTCATTAACATCAAATAATTCTAAACCTATCTTAAATATTTTAGTAGTTTAATTTTTTTTCTTTATATCTTTACATATCTTGTAATATTTAATCATTGCTAAATAAATCTTTGAAGGTTGAAATAGTACATTAATGTGATTTGATTTTATCAAATCTTAAATTTTCACTTGATAAATCTTCGCATGTATTCATCCACTTGCTTCTTTTCTTCATGGCTTTAGCTCTACATCTTTTTAATTTTTAATTAAAAATCTATTAGTCTCAATGCATATTTTTATAGCCATTTTTTTATTTAAAGACTTAAATCTATTCACATATAATCAAAGTGGGGAGAAAAGATATAATATAATATTCATAATAAAATTTATATATTATGATTCTTATTATGATATTTATAATATAAATTTATAAATATTTATAGATTTTATAGTAATTTTTTTTTGCTATTTGGACTTAGTAGGTCTATTTTTTCTCTAATTACTTTAACTATCTAAGATGACTAAACTATCTTGTCTTTTTTACATATAGGCTAAATACCTTATCTATTCATAGTAATTATCTCCAAATTCTTTTTTTAATCAATTTTATACTAACTCTTATTCTTCTTTATTTAATTCTTTTTACACCAAGTCTTTTCTTCTTGTTTTAAAGTCATTTTATGCCATATTTTTTCTTTTTTCTTTTAATTATTTACTTCTTAATTTAACACTTTTTTGTAAGGATTGTTTTTGCTCTTTTTTTAATAATTTTTATATAAGATTCTTTTTAAATTATATTTTGATGGTATTAAATTTATTATTTTATTATTTTATTAGATTTAATAATTTTAGAATTAAGAGTATTTTAAAAAATAATTCTAAGATTAAAAATGAATATATATTTTTATCTAAATTAAAAGAATTAATTAGAAGTTAGTAGAAGTAAGTAGATTTTATATTATCTTCTAGAGTAGCTACTTAGAAGTTTCATAGATAAAGATTTGACTTTATATTTATATGTAGGTGAATAATAGGTTGGAATCTTAGCCAACAACTTAGCCACATGTTGTAAATATCGATAACTTGTGGTACAATTTGACCATGTGCTACACATGTAAGAAACTTATCTTACAAATTAAATATATGTCTTGCAAGTGGAACATATATTGGATATCTTATAGAACATTGCTACTTATTTCTTAATTAGATAATATATATAGAGCCAAGAGTGAAGCCTTTTTTATTCTTAGCAATGCCATTCTTATTCTTAGTCTTATTTCAAAAATCTTTAGTCTTTTTATTTTTGGCAATAGACAATCTAATCTTAATATCAAATAATCTTTTGATAATTATCTACTATTTTCTACTAACATAAGAGAGCATTAATCTATTGGTTCCTTATTATTGATGTCCTTAACAAGTAGGTTATTTGGATCTCAAATAAATACACCAATTCTTTTGGCAAGAAAGAAAATAAGTTAGATAGTATTGAGAGATTGTGTATTTATTTGACTATTGTATTAAGCAAGATACCATTTTTGTAGCATCTTTTACTAAAGAGAACAAGGAATTTATTTCAATTTTCTTTGATTATCTTTGAAATCCTTGTAATCACAAAAAGACATATACTTTGGAAGAAAAAGTAGCCAACTTGACCAAAAATATATTTTGAGCAAGTATCTCAATTAATATATAGGTTGCCAATGTCAATAAACTTAGCATATTATAAGAGGTTGATGCAAGACTCTTAACCAAGGTCCAATTATGAGATCACTATATTAAGTAATAAAAAAGACCAATTATCTTTAAAACAATAAATAATTATATTTGATTTTCTACCAAGATCATGGAAAGACAAGACATGATACATGGTATCTATAAAGACATAATGAAATATCTTTCTATATTAAGAATAGAAAATGATCTTTTATTATTACAAAATATGAATCATGCTAAATGCACTATTTTGCTGAACATGAGAAGTGATAAGCCGCCAAGTAAATCTATGAAAAGAAAGAAGCTTGTTAGAAATAATAAAATAGATTCTATTCTATTGATTTATGGAAAAAAATAAAAATAAATAAAAAACTTGACAAAATTCACAAGGTAAAAAATATTTATTTTATTCCTTTTATAATATTCCAAACTATTTTTTCACTTTTCTTTTCTTACTTGATAAGGTGATTACTACATTTGAAGGAGGCCAAATATTTATAGTTGTTTTCATGCATGAATTTGTACTTATATCCAAAAAAAATATAAGATTAATTAAAGAAGAATCTAAGAATGATATTATTGGTGTGTTGGATAAAAATGATGTTATTAAGAAGTTTCTTGTTTGTTCAAGAAAATAAAAAAGCTTCTTCTTGTGGAGATTTGTATTTTTTGTATATGTCTTTGTTAGTTTCTATCTTCTTTTTTGTAATATTTTGTATAAGATTATTAACAAAATCTTCACTTATATTTATTTTTTATTAAATTATCAATCAAATCTTCACTTGCACTCAATCTTACTTAGGTCACTTTAGACTTATACTACTCAATGTAAATTCAATAGAATGATTTGAAACCTTTTGCAATAAATTATATATCTCATCTCCTCTTTAAGTTTTAAATTTCAAAGTGATATATAATTTAAATATTGTATAGTAAGAAAATCACCTAAGCTAATGATGTGGTCATTATTGTTTTTTACAATCCTACTTTCAATTATTTTTTTGTACATATTTCTTAAATCAAATGTTAAAATATCTTAAAATTTGGTTATTAAATCTTAACTTAATAAAATAACTATAATTTAAGTTTCATAACCATAGCTCTTATAAAAATTAAGTTATGATCCCTTAAAATTGTTGCCATGACTTACAATTTTGTTGGACCTTCTTTGTTTTATGTCAAGGACATAAATTGAAAAAGATGCATAAGCTAGAGAATTTATTTCAAAAAAAAAGGAAAAAAATAAAAATAAAATAATATATATATCAAAAAAAAAGTAGAATGGCTATTGCCAAAAAACAAGGAAATTAAAGACTCTTGAATCTAGACTAGATGTAAGAAAATAATTGACAAGAGAGAAGAAAGCTTCACTCTTGCTTCTATATATACTTTCTAACTAAGAGCTACTTGGTGATGTTCTATAAGTCCTTTAATATGTGTTGACTTTATAGGACACATGATTTAGCTTACAAGGCAAGTTTTCTATGTGTGCACTACATAGTTAGCTTGTTCTTCAAGCTACCAACATGTATGGCACAAGGCTAACTTGTTGACCATGTTTCTAATTTAAAAAGTCAATTATACATACCTATAAAGTCAAAGAAGCATCTATGAAGCTTTTAAGAAGCTTTTATAGAAGATATTATGGAATTAACTTATTTTTATCTACTTTTATCTAATCATATAGATAATTATTGGTTTACACGTGTATATCCATGATATTTTAGTACTTTGTTTTTTCTTGATTTGATTAGTTTTTTTTTCTTTAAACTTTGCATACATGTAGATACAATTGTTTTAAAAAATATTTTAACATATTACTCTAATAAAAGATTCTAATCAATTATAATTAATATTTTTCAAAATCTATTTTTTTCCCTCTTTAATTAAAAAAAAAAAAAAAAAAAAAAAAAAACAGGTATAACAATCATAATAAACATATTTGTGTGCTTCTCTTTCATCCCTTAAATGGCTTTGATACCTCAAAAATATTACCATGATATCTATTTCATAAAAATACACAACTTATAATTTATCTTATTTTTATCTTCATCCTCAAAAGTATTATTAAGAAAGTTTTAAGATAAAAATCCACCACATGTGGTCTATCTTATCCTTATCTTCATCCTCAAAAGTATCATCAAGAGAACTCTAAGATGAAAATCTACTACATGTGGTCTATCTTATTTTTACTTTCAGCATCAAATTTATCACTAAGAAAATTTAAAGATGAAAATCCACCATATGTAGTCTATCTTATCATTATCTTCATCTTCTAAGCTTCTTAGTTATCAATCTTATGGCTAGTCTTCTACTAACAAATAAATAAGTATATGAACTAAAATAATAAATCACTAACATTAATCTAATTATATACTTAAAGTATGTACAATAGATATGAATTCTTATTATTTAATTATTAAACAATCCAAATTACAACAACATCAAAGAAAAAGAATAAACCTTTACAAAGACCATAGAAAAGAAAAATAATGAGACAAATAGCTCATTTTAGAAATTATAATTAATACACAAGTGAAATAAAGTTAAGTTTGTATTATGATTGAAAAGAAAGAAAAAGGCTTTATATATAGGCTAAAATAGTCATAAAATGCAACATATCAAAAGCACCAATAAAGAGTGACTCCTAAAGTATAGACATTGTATATTAAGTAATATTTAAGATTACTTTTTAATATTTGAAGTAGGTATTTATTGAATCTCCAACCAAGTTATTTATCTTCAGCAACTAGAAACAAAACAAAGATGTAGATTTAGATGTCTAATAGTAGCCATCAATATAGTTGCATATAATAAACAAAAAACTTATACTCTCTATAAGATATAGAATTATTTTCATATAATTAATAGTATAGAATTATTTTCATATAATTAATAGTATAGAATTATTTTCATATAATTGAGTATTGGCTATAGTTAAAGTAATAAGTTGTTGACTAGATCTCTAAACAAAAAATTAAACCACCTAAATTCTTTAGCAAGTTGACTTATATCTAATTTTTATTCAAATTGCAAACCTTCAATTTTATGTAATTATAATCTCACCTAAAGAAAAGTGGGATTCTTTCCACTTAACCAAGTTGTACCTTGACCTTCATCTATCATAATCTAATTTTTAATTTATAAATATAAGTGTTCATACATTCCTTTGAATGGAAAAAATACATCTCTTATTGATTCATGCAACAAAGTAAGTCTAAGTTGATTGCATTATCAATGGCATTCTTATCATTGCTATGAACATTAAAATGAGAAAGGTGGGATTTTTAGGATCTCAACTATTTTAGATTAGATTGCTTTTGTAGCCACCAAATCTAATGTCATGCAATTGAATTAGAGTTTTTTTTTTTTTTTTTTTTTTTTTTTTTAAACCTATTTTTATGCAAGAATGCACATATCTAATTAGAGGTGTATGATTGACTTACTTTTGTTCTTACCTGAGTTCTTAGTGACATCTAGTACTTTGAAGATTATTTTTTAAAAAATCTTCTAGAATTACTAATGTGGATAATTTTATTGTGTTTATTTTCTTATACATAGTTCTAAACAATGTTAGGGCAATATTCTTATATAAATCAACATGAAGAAGAAGAAAAATGATTTGTAGCTTTTTAGAGGTAATAAAAAAAATAATAATAATAAATAAATATTTATTATATACTCAAGGTACTAAGGGTGTCAATTGTAATATTTTAAAAGAAGAGCCTATAAAAAACTATTGAATGACATAAGCCTAATGTGTTGGTTTCTAAATCATAGTTTGTGGTAGTTAAACTAAGATTCTAATTGCATTGTTTTAAACTACAACCATAATAATTCTTATGGAGGATTTATTGATCACCAAAAGTACCTCCAAAATTCCAATAACAATCTCCTTAAAGATATACAAAGATTAAACAAATGATTTAAATCATGAATGTTAGTAAATTTGCCACTCATATTGTTATATAAAACTTAGTGGACAATATGCTAACTAAATCTTGTTTAACTAGAAATTACTATTATTTAATTAACATCTAATCTAAGATTTTCTAAAGAAAGATATTAAATCTCTTTAAATTGAATACAAAGGTGAAATAAGAGTGCAAAGCTAGACCTTAGATGGATCATTTGACTAAAGGGACCTATCTCAAATTAATTTCCATATACGCCAAAGGAATATAAGTGGGCATTGATCTATTTATAACATATCTAAGGATGAACTCAAGCTACTACAACTATATCTAGGAAATTTTCTACCAATTATTTGTATGATCACTACTCAATCATGAAATGAACAAAATATAGAACATTCTTGAGTGCTTAACTTCTATTTAATGCACTTTGAAAGTATTGCATATTATCTATACTTCACAATACAAGTTAATTTGAATTACTTGAAGTAGTGTAATTATTAAAATAAAAACAATATCAACTTTGTATCTTCTTAATTAATCATTCTTACTATCTTATGATGTGATGACATATATATATATATATATATATATATATTTATTATTATTTCTATGACTAAATAATTATCTTTATTTTTTACATATACTACACAATTAATAATTTAACCACTTTTTGAAAAGCTCAACTAAAATAAGCAATTTGAAATTTGATTTCAATTATTGTCAATTTTAAATCTATATATGTATATGTATATATGTATATATATATATATATATGTATATATATATGTGTATATATATAATAAAATATTTCTTGAATAAACTAATAAAAAATTAATTATAATTACATTAGCATTTTCTTTATTTGTCTTTGTTGCTGATAATTTCTGAATAGTGTTGCTTAAGCATGGACAGTAATTTGATGAAGTTATTACAACCAAGAAAAAATCTAAAATATATTTATATCCAAGCAAACCATGTGATACATGTTGACAAAAGATTAAGGCAAATTTGCATGATTAAATACCAATGAATTTATTGCATGCACAGATATTAGAAGTATTTTTTTTTATCAATAATTTAAACAACATCAATGTTGTCGTATCTAGCAAGCAAAATGAATTCTCAAAAATCAAAACACTTACACATGTAACTAAGTCTTATCAAGTGTAGAATTCATTAAATAACTAATATCCAAAATCCATCTTCAATAGACGCTAGTTGTTATTGCAAAAATTACTCGCGTACGTTCATTAACAAATATAACGGACACATCAACAAATAAAGAAGTTGGACAAAGTCTGACAACATTCAATGAATTCAATGCCTCTTTGAGAAGGTGCATTTGCTGCACCGATGGTGGGGTCGAACCCCCAACCAGGCACTCCGGTAGATCCGGCCCTCGTTGTGGATGCCGAGGCACCACCCGCATGGGAGGGAAAACCAAGGGGGTGCTTCGTGGGTCGGTGGGTATCGTCGTCGGTATCGTCACAATCAACCAATGCCTTGCCGATCTGCTGCGCTGGCGAGCCAACTGGGATCAAGGAATCGGCGATATGGAGGGTGACGATGACATGGCAGATGCAAGAGTGCCAATCGCAGACGCCTATCTAGAAGTGCTCTTGTTGCTTTGTCACCCCATGATTTCGTCGCTCTTTTCAGTATTGACGGTTGCACTTTTCAATATGGGTAATCGGTCGTTCTCGAAGTAAGAAAATAACATATTAGAAGAAGCTTTTGAACTTAAGTTTAAGACATGTGGATTTTCTAATTTTTTTATCAATTACGTGTCTTAAACTTAGGTTGTGGATTTTAATGTAATATTGAACGTGCCATAAAAATCACAAGAGAAAAGTAGATTTTAATATTATATATATAGTAAAAATATATCAAAAAATTATCTTTGTATAAATTAGAAGATTTATATCTTCTAATTGGTAATGGTGCTTTTGTTCGTTTAAATATATTATAAGACCTACGTAATATTTAATAAAATATAAGTTTTTAAAATTATTATTAATACTAAAAAAACTTATGTGAAAGTACAACATCAAGTTGATATCTTTGTTTATGTTTGTGTGCACATTCACTATTATTAAATGACTATAATTCATCATTGGATCTCAATAAAGAAAAACATATTCTTGATCATTCATAAATGAATTAAGCTTAAATATTATGCCTATTTGTTTTTTCAAGCTATTAAAAAAATAATTGAGACAAAATTTAAAAGATTATATACTCACATATTATTTAAGAAGAGAAAAGATATAGACATAAGAAATAGAAGAACTATAATAGCTATTTTCCAAATACAAAGAAGCAAGAGATTCTTAAACTAAGACTAAAATATAAAAAAAATGTACATATATTTGAGAATGGTCTTAATCTTGTCTCTATATATACCAACTACCAACAGAGCTCTGTAGAAGCTTCACAAGTACTATAAGGCTTATGGCTAAAGCTTCAAATTATACGTTGCTTATAAACAGCTTTTTAAAAGTATGAAACTTATAGAATAAGTTGTAATAATCACATAGATAAATTTAAGAAAATTAAGATCTAAATTACAAGTAAAAAACTTTATTGAAGTTTTTTTAAGAAAGAAATTATTTATTTTAATAAATTCTACTTACTTCTATTTATTTTTATTTTTTAAAGTGATACAAGAAATTTATAACAATCAAAAAGAATAATTTTAAAAATCAATCAATATTATCAAAGATAATTTTCAATATTCAATGATTTCATATACATATTATGACTCATTTTTACGGATATATATATATATATATATATAGATTAAAAGAATTAGAAAGAAGTAAATAGAAGTAAATAAATTTGATAATAACTTAAAAATAAACTTTTAAGAAGTATCATTGGTCTAGATTTGACTTTATATATATTTATAAGTAATTTAGCCAAAAAAATGGCCACATATAATATATGATAATAAATTATAATATAAGTTGGCCTTGTGGCGTACATGTAAGAAACTTAATTTGCAAGTTAGAGACATATCAGAGGTCCTGTAGAACATCATTGTATAGCTCTTGATATCACAGACATACACATCTAAACTAATAATTACCTATATGATTAAATAAAAGTAGATAAAAGTAAGTTAATTCCATAATATCTTCTATAAAAGCTTCCTAAAAGCTTCATAGATGCTGCTTTGACTTTATAAGTATCTATAATTGATTTTTTAGATTAGAAACATGGTCAACAAGTTAGCCATGTGCCACACATGTTGATAGCTTGAATAACAAGCTAACTATATAGCACACACATAGAAAACTTGCCTTGTAAGCTAAGGCATGTGTCCTACAAAGTCAACATATATTAAAGGTTCTATAGAATATCACCATGTAGCTCTTAATTAGATAGTATGTAAAGAGACAAGACTGAAGCTTTCTTCATTCTTGTCAATTTCTTTCTTGCCTCTAATCTAGATTCAAGAGTCTTTAGTTTCCTTGTCTTTTGGCAATAGCAATTCGATTTTTTTTAATATATATATATATATATTACTTTATTTTTTTTATTTGTCATTTTTCTTTTGACACAGATTTTTTAGGCTTATGCATCTTTTTTAATTCATATTTTTAACAGATTAATAATAATATACATACAATATTAGAGCTTTATCTTCTCTTGATTAAAAGTGGATTATCCCTTTCTCTTGATAAGACATAAGCATATTAGAAGTTGCGGATTACTTGCTTCTAAACTAATATTATTTTTAGTATCTTCTTTATTCTTAAGTTCTCTCTTTTGCTTAACTTGAGTAATATTAGATTTTTTTTATTATTTTTTATTTTTTTTAAGTATTTTCATAATAGAGCTTGTTAAAATAAAAAGTCCAATGGTTCAAATGGAAGAGCAATTGAAGAAGTTGATGCTTGCAATACATCAACTCAATTTACTACCACAAGGAATAATAAGAATGGTAGGAAATAAAGATATAATTATGATTGAAGCTGCTTCAATATCTGTACTAAATCATGTCTCTTCTTATATAAAGAAACATCCTTTCCATACTAGAGAATCAAGAGTTGCTATGCTTGAGAAGTTTTATGGCATAAGATTCAAGTTTTAAAGATTTATCAATCAAGTATAACTTGTGATTGAACTTAAACTCCAAAGCTATCCAACTCCAACATCACAAGTTAGATTCATTGATACATTTCTTTTGAATTTAGTATTATCATAGTTTTCATCTTTTTTTAAATGACAAGATCTAACACTAGATAATTTTGATACTTTTTTGATAGAGTTTTGATCTATGTATGGAGAATATAATATAACTCTTATTGCAACCAATAAGATCCATATGTTGTGATAAGACAATTGATCCATAAGATTATATGCTTTATAATTTTGACAACTTACAATTAATATCAAGAAGAATAATGTTATACTTATTTTTCAATTATTCTATAGATTACACTATAAGACAAAGAAATTGATGCTCAACTTACTTAATTCTTAAACATTAAATCAAAGGATTGACTTTATTGTGAAGAGTGATTATCAACTTTTCATGTTTTGATTTGAGAATCAGACTAGTGGATCTAAATATTATTATAATTCAATGGCAACATCAATGTGTCTTCAACACATACATTTAGAAATAGAGGATATATAAATTGATGTCGTATGTTTCAAACCTCTTACTAAGCAAGAAAAGACTTATTGTCATTATAAAGGATTGTGCTTATATTGTAGAGAACCTAAGCACATTACTCAACATTGTTCAAAGAAGTGACACAATTATAAAATAAGAAGAATGAATGTCAAAAAAGATAATATATTAAAAAACGAGTTTGTCTAGCTACAATAGGAACTATTTAATTGGAATCTTATACAATACCTAATAAAGGTCTTCAAAAACCTCTCCTTGTTTTACATTAAATATTATTTGAGGACCTAAATATTACAAAGCCTCTACCTTGTTAGATTCAAGAGCCTTAGCGTATTTCTTATATGAAAAATTTACATATCTTTAGTGACAAAACTAAACCTATTCATGTCAAAGTCATAGATGGTTGTCCATTGTCTTCTAGAGATGTTACTCACAAAATCCTTCGTATAGAAGTAATAACCAATGGTCATAATAGCTTTGTAAAAGTCAATATCATTAGATCTCTCTCTAATTCAATCATTTTAAGCTTATCGTGGTTAAAAATATACAACCCTTGATTAGATTGGATTTCTTGTACTGTCAACTTTTCTAAAAGTATAACTAAGAGTGTAGTTAATCAAGTAGAAAGTCACAAGTCTTGTACAATTAAACATATATTTTGTAGGTATAAGAGCTTTCTTGCATGTTACAAAAAAAAGATCACCTTATATCATTTATGCCACACCCATCTCTAATAGTGTAAATACTTTAAGTGACATTCTAAACCAATATCAAAAATTTTAAGATGTATTTGAGAAAAAGAATCTTTCAAAACATCATCCCTATGATTATCCAATTGACCTTTAAGAAGGTATATAACCGTCATTTGGACCAATCTATAATTTATCACCAAATGAATTCACTGAAATCAAGGAATATATTAAAGAAAATCTAGCCAATAATTTCATATATTATTCTAAATTTCTAGCAAGAATTTTAATTCTATTTATGAAGAAAAAAGATGGATCATTACGGATATGTGTTGATTATCAAGGACTCAAGAAGATCACTATTAAAAATGGGTATCTACTACCTTTAATATCTAGACTTCTTGATTAATTGAATCAAGCTAAAATCTATACAAAAATAGATCTATAAAAAACATACAATCTAGTATACATCAAAAAAAGAGATGAATAAAAGACTATGTTTTAAACCACGTATGGATATTTTCAATATAATGTCATGCTTATTGGACTTACAAATATACCAACAACTTTTCAACATCTTATGAATGATATTTTTTGAGAGTTTTTAGACGATTTTGTTATTTTTTTATTTAGATGACATCTTGATCTATTCTAAGAATAACGAAGAACATGAACTTCATATTCATTGTGTATTACAAAAATTAAGAGATGTGGGACTCTATGCTAAGATAGAAAAGTGTTTATTCTATATTACTCAAGTTGACTTCTTATATTACATCATTTTAAATGATGGACTTATGATAGATTCTAAGTAAGTTAAAACTATTATGGATTGGAAGAATTCAAAAACAATACAAGATGTCTAATATTTTTTGAGATTTGCCAACTACTATCCGATCTTCATGAAGGACTTCTCTTAAGTTGCAACTCTACTTACATGTATGACTTGTAAAGACAAACTTTACTAGAATTAAGAAGCAAAAGCAGCATTTGAAGCTTTAAAGACAACCTTTGTTTCTTTATTAATCTTGTATTGTATTTACTTCATCAAGTTATTTTTTTATGAAAACAAATACATCAAACTTTGCTCTAGATGCCATATTATCATAAACAAATGATAAACTTCACTTAATAGCTTTTTATTCTAAGAAATTTTTAGCAACTGAGATTAACTATGAGATCTATAATAAAGAGTTTTTTGTAATTGTGGATTCTTTTTAAGAATAGCATCATTATTTAGAAGGCACTTTCAATCTAATCACCATATATAATAATCACAAGAATCTCAAATACTTCATGTCAGCACATATTTTGAATCATTGCCAAGCTCATTAGAGGATGTTTTTGTCAAGATTTGATTTCAAGATCACATATTAACTTGAAAAATAAGAAGGTTTATCAGACATCCTTTCTAAATATTCTAATCTTACACCAAAAGAAGAAGATGCATCTTTTGATCAACAAAGAATAATTCTCTTGAAGTCCGAGCATTTTTATCTTTGAGTAATGAAATAAATACTAATTGTTGATTCAATATTTATCAAATAAATTCAATCAAGTATATCTTTTGATCCTCTTTTTGATGATATCAAGAATCCTTCTTTCAAGTTTCATGATGCTTCTAAAGTCAAATTCAAAAACAACCTAATCTATTTCAAAGGATGCCTATATGTTCTAAAAGGAGAAGCACGTTTACGTGTTCTTCAAGTACGCCATAATTTTCTAGCAATTTGATATTTTGAATATAATAAGACTTTAGAGTTAATATCTAAAGATTTTTAGTGGCTAAAAATATAAAAGGTACTCAAAGATTTTACTCAATCATGTGATCTTTGTTCAAGATCAAAAATTCCTCGTCATCAATTTTACAAACTTCTTCAACCATTACTTACTTTAAAACAACTATGGTCTTCTGTTTCTATAAATTCTATTATGGATCTTCTAGTCTCAGGTTTGTATAATTTAATATTTGTGATAGTAGATCATTTTATGAACATGGTACATTTTGTACCATGTACAAAATTTATCATAAGTGAAAAAATAGCCAAGCTTTTTCTTGACAATATCTCTCAATATCATGCATTACTTAAAAATATTATATTAGATAGGGGGACTCAATTTGTATTAAGATTTTTGAAAATCCTTTTTAAGATCCTAAAAAAGATATAAAGCTATCTTTGGCCCTTCATCCTCAAACTAATGGATAGATGGAGCGTGTAAATCAAGATTTGGAGTAGTATTTAAGGTATATGATTAATTACCAATAAAATGATTGGAAAACCTTCTTGCCATTAGCAAAGCTTACTTATAATAATATAATGCTTTCTTCTATATAATAAACATCTTTCTTTGCCAATTATGGTTATCATCCAGAACTTGATACTTTTGACTTTTTAAAAGTTGATAATCTTGTGGCTAAAAAATTTGACAAATTGTTTGTTTGAGCTATATATAATGAAGGAGCAATTAAAGGAAGCTCAAGAATGATAAAATATCAACGTAGATTCCTATCAAAAAGAACAACCACAATTTATCATAGGTGACAAAATATAATTACTTTGTTGTAATATCAATACTACTTGTCTTTGTGATAAGTTGAACTACTGCAGTTTGGACCTTTTCCTATTTGTATACAAATCAATCCAATTTCTTATTGATTATATCTACCGGAGTCAACGAAGATCCATCCTATCTTATACTTGTCTCTTCTTGATGTATACAAGATTGTGAACATACTAAGAAGAAGATAAGTTTCACTTCTTCCTGTAGAAGTGTACAATAATAAAGAGTTTGAAGTAGAAGAAGTTTTAGACTCAAGGCAACACCAAAATAAATTAAAATAAATTGTCCATTGGCATGGATATGATATTAGTGAACATACATAGAAGCGAGTAAAAAATCTTATAAATGCAGCAAAGAAGGGAGAGGCTTTTCATCAACGACATCCATCAAAACCAAAATATAGATCTTTCCTATAAAAGAAATGAGTTCTAAGCAAGATAACATTCTACTTTCTATCCTTGTTATAGCTTCTTTGTATTTGTGACACTAAGGAGATAAAGAACAAACAACCAATGGATTTGACTCAAAAGCCTTTGTTTACTAATATACTAGACAAGACATTACAATTGTTACAACTTTCAAGACAATGCAATTGAGAGGAAGATCCTCAAGAACAATATGTTTTTTTTTTTAATAGAAGGTGAAATACAATATATTTGATATCACGGCCTTAAAAATAACTCTTGATGTTTGATAATTTTATTAAAAAGAATAATTTTTGATGATATTTCAAATGTTTTGTTTGAAAGAAGTTATGAAGGTCTCAACAACAATTAAATAACTAGGTGGTCTTCTTACCTTAATATGGAATACTATCAATAATTGAAAGGCCCTATTAACCATCTTCAAAGAAAACAAAGAACATAGTACGTAGCAAATAGAACTTGCCACATCTTGGATTTTTTCAACATATGATGGCCACTCTTCATGGAGCTTGTCCCTTAAAGAAGAAGTAATGTCACAAATATACACATGTAAATCAATAATTACCTATATGATTATATAAAAATAAATAAAAGTAAGTTAATTTCATAATATCTTCTATAGAAGCTTCCTAAAAGCTTCATAGATAATACTTTGATTTTATAGGTATCTATAATTGAATTTTTAGATTAAAAACGTAGTTTACAAGTTAGCCATGTGCCACACATATTGGTAGCTTGAAGAACAAGCTAATAATATAGTGTACATATAAAAAATTTACCTTGTAAGCTAAGGCACATGTCTTATAAAGTCAATACATATTAAAGGTCTTATAGAATATTGCCACATAGCTCCTAATTAGATAATATATATAGACACAAGAGTGAAGCTTTCTTCACTCTTGTCAATTTCTTTCTTGTTTCTAGTCTAGATTCAAGAGTCATTAATTTCTTTGTCTTTTTGCAATAACTATTCTAATTTTTTTTTAATATATATACTACTTTATTTTTATTTTGTTACTTTTTATTTGATATAGATTTCTATCATGGACATATATATTTATCCCAATAGTTATTTATATGATTAGATAGAAGTAAGTAAATATAGATTAATTTCATAAAGTCTTTTAGAAAAGCTTCCTAGAAGCTTCATAGATGCAATTTTGACTTTAGATGTATTTATAGGATAAAAACTTAGACAACAAGTTAACCACATGTTGGTAGCTTGTGGAATAAGTTGACTCTGTGTAGTAGCTTATAGAACAAGTTAACTATAAAGCGCTGTCGTATTATGTGGTGTTTGGCTTGAGAATGGATCGGACATGTGGTTGTGGAAGATAAAAGGAAAATTGTAATAACAAGTCGTAATAATTCTAATAGATTCTTAAATAAATTATAATTAAAGATTACCAAATATAATCAAATATCAATCAAATTCAATTAAAATTTCAAAAGAATTATAGAAAAAATACAAAGAATTCCTAAAGATCCTTTAAAGAAATCTTAAAGAAATAATATAGAAATTAAATATATATATATATATATATATATATATATATATGTAGAAATCTTAATAAAATATTAAAATAATAAGTTTAATTAAATCTTAGTCAAAATCTAGTCAAATCTTAGTCAAACCTTGGTCAAATCCATGTCAAATCCTAATCAATTCCTAAACAAGCCCTAACAAAATTCTAAACAAATCCTAGTCAAACTCTAATCAAAACCTAATCAAATTCTAAACAAATTCTAAAAAAATCCTAATCAAATCCTAGATAAATCTTAAATAAGTCCTAATTAAATATTTATCAAATTTTAATCAAATTCTAAATAAGCTTAGACCAAATTCTAATCAAATTCTAATCAAATCCTAATCAAATCTTAAATAAATTCTAACAAAATTCTAAATAAATCCTAAATAAGTCCTAACAAAATTTTAAATAAATAGTAGTCAAATCCTAGACAAATCCTTACCAATTCTTAACCTAAATCAAATCTTAATTCTAACCAAACCTTAAATCAATCCAAAATCCTAACTCTAACCCTAAATTAAATCCTAATCAATCTCAAGTAATTTCTACAGTAAATTTAAACCTCAATAATTAATAAATGAACCATTGATTTTAACTCAAAAATCAAAAAAATATCCAAAAATCAAGTTGACTACTTTTGTGAAAAAAAATTGTTTGAATCTAATGAGTAATATTAGAATAAAAAGAATTTATCTCAAGAAAGCACAGGGCTCCTTATTACCACTAATTGCTCAATCAAGTCTTGAGATAAGAAAGACCAAGTCTGTATAAATATATATATATATATAACACTTTTAGGAGCAATTATATAGAATATGTAAGTTCTAAGTTCTCAAAACCACCCAAAATATGATAAAAAATTCTAAATCCTTATATATCTTTATGGAGTATTATTCTCAAATTTCAACAACTCATATCTTCTAACTAGACCATTCAAACATAGTAAAATTTTACATGAAGTACTAATGTGCTTTTAACAACTACCACAACAAACTTCAATTGTAAATGCATAATAGATCTTAAAATATCACCAAAATCCTAACAGTAGCTTCAAACCCTAGTTTTTATACACTTGCATGCAATTTTCTTCATATCTCACAAATTAAGCACTTAATTGCTAAAATTTTTGTTTGTATAGCTTTTTAACACAATAATCTATTTTTTTAAAAGGTTTGAACTAAAATTCGTCTAAAAAGGTAAGATATGGCTCCAACCATTACTATGAATAAAATCACTTACTTAGTGCCTTTGATTTGGATGTACTAACTTCAACTCTCTATAACTTCTTCATTCAAACTTCAAATTCATCAAACAGTACATGAAAAGTATAGTTAAAAAAGTTCTCTTTTCAATTCTAATCATTGATCATTTATTGCTCTTTGTAAATGTATGTTATGCTCTAAAGAGTGACAATAGGTACAATATTGATATCTTAACTTTGAGTGCCAATAATTCCTTCATAAAAACTCCAAATCACACAAAATTTGCATCCAATTTGTATCTAAAAATCCAAACTTGCTGATCTTAGCCTCTAAAGCTCAAATGATCTCGAAAGAAAAACCTTGATCCCTATTAAGGCCTTAGGCAGCCTCCTTGAAGCCTATTAGGCATGGTCTTTGACCAATAGGAATGAAGATCCTTATTTCTTGCCTTCATCCGACCATGCCTTGCTTTCATCCCTTCCAATAAGCCTCTTATTAGTTAAGATTTTTATCTTTAGGCTCTAATTTCATCTCAAGGCTTCATACTAAATATTTAGGTCCTATAATTATTTTAATGCCATAATGAAGATAGATAAAATTCAAAATAAAGTCACATATATCTACTCTCTTTAAATTAATCTATAAACCATTCTAATATGCACCAAGACTTATAAACATATTATATTTTCTAATTAATTTTTACATATTATAAGTAATTACAGCATGACAAGGGATTGATAGATAAATAAGAAAACTTCACTAGTCCTCAAAATCTTAAATTCTGAGATCATAACCTACAAAAACTTTCATGCTTTTCAATCTAATTATTCAATAAAATCCAAATTCACAGCAAACATGAAGCACAACTACATCCACAAATCTAAAAAATTTCATTTATAGATCTATTGCCAAACTTATGAAATTCTCTAAAAATTATCATCTATTTTATTTCACAAATCTGGAATCATCCAAAACAAACCTCAACTTTGTAAAGCTCTTACAAAGTTAATATACACTTAAATCACTCCAAATTAATGCTCTAAAAAATTCTATTAAGTCAGCTTCTAGATTTTATTCTCTAATCTCCAAAAGAATCCGAGAATCATTATCAAGGCTTGATTTTGTGCCTCAGGATTTGATTTTGACTATGATTGGTAACTAGTCTTTTCGAAGTAACAACTCTTGGATTTTTAAAGTAATTTTTTCCACAAATTACTCTCAATTTCTTTCTAAACGTATCTATATTTTTTATTTTTCTAATCTACCTTATTTTGCTTTGTTTAAGGTCCTACAAAATGAGTATAGCCTATTTGGTAAAAAAATAGTATTAGCATCTTTAATTTTTTTTATTCCTTGATTATTATCTATTTTTTCAAGATAATTTGCTATAATATATTTACAATAAGATCTTCAAAAATATGATATTTTTTTCATCCTTTCACCTATTAGCCGTTTTACATCATGACAACGTATATATAGATAACTTGCCTTGCAAGTTAAGACATGTGGCTAACAAAGTCAACACGTTTTGGAGGTCCTATAGGACATTATCACATAGCTCCTAGTTAAGAGTATATATATGGAGATAAGAGTGAAACCTTCTTCATTCTTGTCAATGCCTCTCTAGTCCATAGTCTTATTTCAAAACTTTCTAAACTTCTTGTTTTTAGAAATAGCCATTCTAATTCAATATTATATCATCTTTAAGTAACTTTCTAGTTCTTTTTAGTGACATAAGAGTGTATTGAGGATTTTCTTTTTTTGAAATTCATGTCCTTGATAGTTTAATAAGAGTGCTAATATGCTATTTTTATCTTATTTTAGAAGTAAGTAGATTATTCCACTTCTATTATTGTATTTTAAAGATTACAAACTATCTACTTTTAAACAAAAAATCTTATTTTCAAACACTGATCTTTTCTTTAAAAGAGTGGATTATCTCTCTTTGTAGAAATATTTATTAGAAGTTCTGGATTATTTTCTTTTAATTTATTTTTTAAAAAATTTGTTTAAGTTGCCTATGGAAGGAAAGATTATGGATGCTACTATTAGTAGAAGTGAGAATAGATTTGCAACTATTACAAATCTTCTTAAGCTTGTCAACATTCTTAGGGCAGAAATTTTATGCATCATTAATATCAATCATGAGAGAACTACTTCTATACCTATAAAAGAAGTCCAGAGTTTATGTCAAGAAGTCGTACAGTTGATGGAAACAAGTCAATTAGCCTTACAATCAAATTCAAGAGGTCTTGCTTCTATAAGCTCAAGAAAGAAAAGAATTATTAGGCTCAAAAAATTTGATGGAACAAGATGAAAATTTTGAAGGTTTTTATAATAAATTAAGCTCTACTTAAGGTTACATCATTTCCAATATACAGATGGATTTACTCAAGTCAGCTTCATAAGCGCACTTCTATCTGGAAATGCTCTTTCTTGGTTTACACCTTTGATGGAAAAAGATTCACGACTTCTTTATGATTTAAATTCATTCTTAGAAGTGTTTATGGCTATATTCGGAGAAAGTGATTGAGAACAAGTAGTAGAGAATAAATTCTTATCTTTACAATAAAGATTACAATCAGCCACCATATATGCTGCTGAATTCTAAAACCTTTCTTGCAATGTGGACTAGAATAATAAAGCACTTATCAATCAATTTTGATATGGATTAAAGGATAGCATCAAAGATTTGTTATGAATAATGTCAAAAACAGAATCTTTGAAACATTGTCCAAAAAAGAAATACAATTATAAAATAAAGAGCACAATTACCAAAAAAGATAATTTGTCAAAAAACAAGTTTATCTAGCTACAATAGACACCATGCGGTTGGAATCATGTGCAATACATAGTAAAGGTCTTATTCTTTCTTTAGACCCCTCACATTGTTTTACAATAAATATGTATTTAGGACCTAAAAATCACAAATTCTTTTTCTTATTAGATTCAAGAGCCTCAGCCTATTTTATAGACAAAGATTCTATCAAAAATCAAAAAATATCTTTAATTAAGAAAACTAAATCTATACATTTAGAAGTCATAGATGATTGTTAGTTGTCTTTTAAAAATGTTATCCATGAGATTATTCTTTTAGATGTAGTATTTAAAGATCATAATATTATAGTAGTATTTAATCTTATAAGATCTCTCTCCAATCCGGTTATTTTAGGATTATTTTGGCTAAAAAAATATAATCCTCAAATAAATTGGATTTCTCATAATCTTAACTTTTCTAGTAGTATAATAGTTTGTGATTAGAAGATTGGAAGATTCCAAAAATAATATGAGATATACAATACTTTTTGGACTTTGCTGATTACTACCAAATCTTCATCAAGAACTTTTCTCAAGTTGCAACTCTTCTTACATGTTTGACTTGTAAATACAAACTTGAGTAGAATAAAGAAGCAAAAGTATCATTTGATGATTTAAAGAAAGTATTAATTTCTACACCAATCTTGTATTACATCAACTTCTATAAGATATTTTTTGTAGAAACAAACATGTCAGACTTTTCTATGGATGTTGTGATATGATAAATAGAAACAAATGACAAACTCCACTCAATAGCTTTCAATTCTAAGAAATTTTCAACAATCGAGATTAATTATGAGATTCATAACAAAGAGCTCATTGCAATCATGGATTCATTTCAAAGATGGCATCATTATCTAGAATGTGCCTCAAGTCCAATCACCATATATATGGATCATAAGAACCTTTAGTACTTCATATCAGTACATGTTTTGAATTGTCGTCAAGCCTGTTGAAGCATGTCTTTATCCAAATTTAATTTTAAGATCACTTATTGATTCAAAAAATAATATAATCTATCAAATGCCCTTTATAGATATTCTTATCTTGCACCAAAAGAAGGAGATGTGTCTTTTGATCAATAAAGAACCATTTTCTTGAAGCCTAAGCATTTTCATCTTCGAGCAATAAAATCAACATTGATTATTGATTCAACCTCTATCAAGAAAATTCAATCAAGTATATTTTCTAATCCTCTTGTTCATGATATCAAAAATACTTCTTCTAAGTCCTATGACACTTCAAAGTTTGAGTTCAAGAATAACCTACTATATTTCAAAGATCACCTATATATTTCAAAAGACTAAGTACAATTATGTGTCCTTCAAGTTCATCATGATTTTTCAACAATCGAACATTTTAGATACAAGAAGACTTTGGACATAATATCAAGAGATTTTTGGTAGCCTCAAATATAGAAGGAAGTCAAAGACTTTATATAATCATGTAATATTTGTTTAAGATTCAAAACTCCTTGCTATCAACCTTATGGACTTCATCAATTGTTACATATTTCAAAGCAATCATGATCTTCCGTTTCTATGGATTTTATTATGGATCTTTCAATTTCAGGTTCATATGATTCTACATTTGTAATTTTAGATTGCTTCTTCAAAATAAAAAATTTTGTATTATGTACAAAATCTATTTTAGGTGAAGAAACAATTAAGTTTTTTATTGATAATATTTGTCATTATTATGGATTGCCAAAGGATATTATATTGGATAGGAGGATTCAATTTATATCAAGATTTTAGAGAACCCTATTCAAGATTCTAATGATAGATATGAAGCTTTCTTTGATTTATCATCCTGAAGCTGATGGGCAAATGGAATGGTGTCATATTGCATGTTTTTCTATGTGGGAATATATTGGATATTTAGCTGTAGAGAATTTAGCTTAAACTTTTATATGTATCTTTTTTTATCTTCCAAAACTCTTTTAATTTGCATAAAACTCAAAATATAGCAAAATCCCTTCAAAACATATTTTTCTCATTAAAAGGTTTTTTCTTTTTAAACTTTAGAAATTCATAACACTTGATCTAACTATTTAGTTTATTTCAAATTTATAGAATAGGTATTATTTATCCTTAAGTTTTACCACAAAAAAAACCAATTGCAAATTCACTCCCAATCTTTTGGCATCTAAGAAACCCTAGCAGATGCTTTAAACCCTAATTTATGAGCACATGAGTACTATTTTCTTAATATATCAAGAACTAAATTCTCAAATATTATCAAAATTATGTGTAAAGTTTATTCACATGAATATACACAATTTCTAAAATTTTGAGCCAAAACCTTGTCAAATTGCTCAAGATATAGCTCAAGACACAACCACTAGTAAATCAGATCACTTACTACCCTTAGATTGCATGTGCTGACTTCAAAATCCAATATCTCCTTCATTTTAATTTGGAATCCAGTAAGAAATATGCAAAAAGTGTAGCTGCAAAAGTGCTCTTTCTAGTTGCAATTACTAATCCTCAATTGTCCTCGGTTTGCATGTGTTATGTTGAAAAGAGTGATAGTAGCTTCCAAATCAATACCTTAACTTTGAACGCCTATATCTCCTTCTTATAAACTCCAAATCATACAAGATTTTGTACTAAAACCATAGCCAAAAATCTAAACTTGCTGACCTTAGCCTTCAAAGCTCAAATGGCTCTGAAAAACCAACCATAATCTCTAATATGGCCTCGGGCAGCCTCCTCAAAGCGTATTGGTCGTGATTTTTGACTAATAGGAATGGAGATTTTTATCATCCATCTCCATTCATCTATATTGGTGCCCTTATTACTCCCTTTGCTACTACAATCCTTTTTCAATCTTTTTTCTTATAAGATTTACATAATTTATACTCTAAACACCAAATAAAAGAACTTAAATAAGTTTTCAAAGGCCATCAATGTCTAACAAAGGTGACTCTAAATATTTAGAAGTTACTATCAATCAAAACCAACTATCAATCAAAACCAATCTTAAAAGCCACCATCAAAAGAAATTAAAGTTATACAAATTCTATAGTAATCTTTTTAAACAACTTCTTTTCAAGGTAATAATCAAATTATATTCTACAACCAACTAAAATCTACTAACATGGCTCTCACTATGTTACTTAGTAAATTATATATTAAGTACATAGTTACATTATTTTCATATAGCAGCCGAATCATAACACGACAACATGTGAATCAAGTTTTGGAGTAGTATTTGAGGTGTATCATCAACTACCATTAAAATGATTAGACAACTCTTTTGCCATTGGCAGAGTTTGCATACAATAATTTGGTACATTCTTCAACTCAACAAACATCTTTTTTTTCCAATTATGGTTATCATCTATGACTTAATACTTTTGACTTTTTAAAAGTTGATAATCCTACAATAGAAGATTTAGCTAATCATTTATCAAAGTTACATGCTCCAATAAAGATACAATTTAAAAAAACTCGAGAATGGCAAAAGATCAATGTGAATGCCTATCATAAAGAACAACTACAATTCAATGTAGGTAACAAGGTATGATAAATTAAACTATTATAAGTTTGAATCTTTTCTTATTTATAAACAAATCAATCATGTTGCTTATCAATTATATCTATCAAAGTCTATGAAGATCCACACTATATTTCATATATCCCTTCTTGAGTCGTATAAGATAGTGAATATCTTGAAAAGAAGACAAATACCACTTCCTCGTATACAAGTGGATAATAATCAAGAGTTCGAGGTAGAAGTCTTAGATTCAAGGTGGTACCAAAATAGGTTGAAATATCTTGTTTATTGGTACAGATATGATATTAGTGAATGCACATAAAAGCCATCAAAGAATCTTATAAATACAACAAAGAAAGTTGAAGCCTTTCATCAACAAAATCCATCAAAACCAAGATAAAGAATAAAAAATCTTTGCTATAAAAAAACAACGTCAAAGGAAGATAACATTCTACTTTCTATCTTTTTTTGTAGCTTCTATGTATTTGTGACACTTTGAAAATAGAGAATCAATAACTAGTAGATTTAATTCAAGAGCTTTCATTTGTGGACTTATCAGATGATACATTGCAATTGTTACAACCTTCAAGATGATGAAATCGAAATAAAGATCCTCAAGAACAACATGTCCTTCTTCAAATAAATGGCAAGATACAATGTATTTGGTATTATAACCTTAGAAGAGACTCTCAATGTTTGGTGATTTTATTAGAGGTAGGAACAACTCTTAATGGTGTTCCAAATTTTTTATTTGAAAAAAAATATAAAAGCCTCAACAATGATCAAATAAAAATTTGCTTTATACAATCTTTGACCAAATAATAAAAATTGTTGCTACATCTTAAACTTCCTCAATATATGAAGTTAGCTTATTGTAGAACTCATTCCTAGAAGGGAGGGTAATATCATAGATATATACATTTATTTCAATAGTTACTTACATGATTAGGTAGAAGTAAATAAATCTATATTAATTTCATAAAGTCTTCTAAAAAAGCTTCTTAGAAGCTTCATAAATATGATTTTGATTTTAGATATATTTATAGGATAGAAACTTAGCCAACAAGTTAACCACATGTTAGTAGCTTCCAAGATAAGTTAACTCCGTGTAGTAGCTTGTGGAACAAGCTAATTATGTGGTGTATATATAGATAACTTGCTTTGTAAGTTAAGACATGTAGCTAGTAAAGTCAATACGTTTTGGAGGTCCTATAGGACATTGCTACGTAGCTCTTAATTAAGAGTATATATGGAGACAAGAGTGAAGCCTTCTTCACTTTTGTCAATACTATTTTAGCTCTTAGTCTTGTTTTAAGACTTTCTAGTCTTCTTATTTTTGATAATAGCCATTCTAGTTCAATATTATATCATCTTTGAGTGACTTTTTAGTTCTTTTGAATGACACAAGAGTGTATTGAAGATTTTTTTTCTTTGAGATTTATGTCCTTGATAATTTTTCATACTTATGCATCTTTATGAATTCATATTTTTGACACCTAGTTTAATATTTATCAAAGACATATATATTTATTTCAATAATTTCTTATATGATCAAGTAGAAGTACATAGAAATAGATTAATTTCTTAATATGTTCTAAAATATCTTCTTAGAAGCTTCATAGATGCTACTTTGATTTTACTCATGTTTGTTATTAATTGATAGGCTTAAAATTTAATCAATAAGTTAGCCACGTGACATACATATTAGTAGCTTATGGAATAAGCTATCTATGTGGCGTACATATAGATAACTTACGCTCCAAGTCAAGTCATATGTTTAATAAAATCAATATATGTTAGGGATTGTATTAAATATTGTTATGTAGCTTCTAATTAAATAGAATATGAAGAAGCAAGAGTGAAGCTTTCTTCATTCTTGTCAACCTCTTTTTTTTCTTTAGTCTTATTTCAAGACTTTGTAGTATTTTTGTCTTTGAAAAAAGCCATTTTAGTTCAATATATTTCCATCTTGGATTGATTTCTTAGTCTTTTTGAGTGACTCAAGAGTATATTGAGGATTTCTTTCTTCAAGATTCATGTCCTTGACAATAGTATACTTAGAAGCAAGAGTATAGCCTTCCTTATTCTTCTCAATGCCTTTCTTATTTTTAGTCTTATTTCAAGAATCTCTAATATTTTTATCTTTTACAATTTCCTTCTAATCTTAATATTATACTATCTTTGAATTAATCTATAATAGCTATTGTATAATATAAAAAAATTAAAGACTTCTTGAAACAAAACTAATAAGAAGAAGTGAGTTAACAAAAATGAAGATGCCTTGATTTGTACTTCTATATATACCAGCTATAATTAATAGCTACATGGTAACATTTTATTAGATCTCTGACAAATGTTTGATTTGCAAGACAAATTTCATACATCCACACCACATAACCAATTTTTTGGCTAAATATGAATCATTAAATTGATTTAATTATAGTTTTAGAATAAAGAGATGAACTCATAGTATCAAAGATAATAATTTGAAGTTAGTTAGTTTAAAAATCCTAAATAGGTAAAAACAAATTGAGTTTGTAGTACAAATATAGTTCTTTGTAAGAATTCTTATACAATTTTTTAGAATAATCATAATTTATTAGATCAGACTTCACATTACTTCATAATTTTATAAATTGTAACAAACTATTGATTGCTTGATTAATTAAAAATTGAATTCTTACACAAATAATTGCTGAAAAAAAGGTGCAAGAAATTAGTTTCAACAACATGCAAGTATTGGATAAAAAAAATATTATATATCAAAAAATACTACTTATTTTTAATGAAAAATAAAAAAAATATAAATAAATCTAGTATTGGAATATGTACTTGAAATGATTTTTGTATGGCAAATTACTACAATGGCATAAACCAATAGAACTTCTTCTTGATTTCCATAGAAATTATCAATGATAATTATCAATGCATAATTTTTAAATATAATCCTTGTTAAACAGGGATCTTGGTCTCATATGGAATTTCATTTTATTTAGTTATTTATTTATTTATTTATTTGATGGTTTTCATCACACAAAGCTTTTCTTTTCTTTTCTTTTCTTTTCTTTTTTCTTCTAGAAGTCTATAACTAATATTTTATTTAGTTTTTGCTCAATTAATGTTTTTTGATAGTTGTCTTTTATTCATGAATAATATATAGTATGTGGTCACTCTCTTTATTTTTTTTAGGTACAAATCTCTTGCATAATGAAGGTTTTGTGCTTTGTAGTGGTATTATTGTCAAAAAGTGCTTAACTAAAGATAAGTTCTTATAGTTGACTATATCTTTTGGCAAAAACTTTTTACATCTCTTTATTTTATTTTATTTTGATTTAGATTTGATATCAATAGTTGTCTTTTGATAAATTCATATTATGTTGGTAATATTAGAGTTCCAAATTTTAGATATTATAGTTAAAATAATATTGGATTTATATAGAGGTATGCGGCAATGTTGAATCAACTTTGGATTTTATTTTGATTTTTCTTTTATGGTGTTATTCTTATATGGTTACAATGTCATTGTACTAGAACTAGTATCAATAACTACTAAGTTCTTTGTAATTTGAGATTTCTTCTCTTAAATATTTGATAACAAGTAGTCTCATTTTTTTCTATTTTATTATAGTTTGATATTCTTGTGGCTATAATACAAATAGTTTATTCTTGTTATAGTTGGTCAAAAAGCTGCTACTATTATTGTTGTGTATCCAAAAATTGATATCATTAAATATGTAGCAATATCTCATACTCTAATTCTTGTTTGGTGCTAAATAGTATAAATATTTTTTGTGAATTGTTAATTATAGTGGTACTATTTGTCTTTGATGTTATTTTCCCTAATTCTTATAGTGGTAGTTCCTATTCAAATTAGGTTTCAAAATTTATTTTTTTGTTAATGTTAATACTTTTAGAATTAATAATTACTTATATTTTTATTGTACCATCTCCATATTATTAATTATTGATATATGGCTGTTTTTTTATTTTTGCTATTAATTCTATTAGTTTCTTGATTTTATTTTATTTTATTTTAATCATAATCTCTTTATTATTATTATTATTATTATTATTATTATTATTATTATTATTATTATTATTATTATTATATCTATTAACCATTTTAATTTGATATGATTATTTATTAATAATTTTAAATTTTTGTTTATATGCTTGTCAACCAATTTAATGGTTGTAATCTTCTTACTATTGTCTTGTTGGTTGTATCCATATTCTTCTATTGTAACCAATCTAGGTTATAATCTTCTTACTATTGTCTTATTGGTTGTATCCATATTCTTCTATTGTAACCAATCTAGGTTGTAATCTTCATTGTCATTGATTCTATTCTTGTGTACTAATCTTGTTGTTTTGTTGTTGTCTATGTTCATTTCATTGTTAATAATGCATTTTTTTATGCACTTAGTATTTTTACTTTCTATTAAGTAATGTTAAATCAATTTCCAACTCTACTTTGATTTGTAGCAGTAATGTGGTGCTATAGTATCCTACTTTTTCTTATAAAGCTTTGAAAAAGCTTTCCTATAAGATATAATCAAATCAACCTACATTTATATTCTATCTAATAGTTCTCATCTAGATAATTATGTATGTCTATGATATTACCTCTTCTTCCAAAGATCAATTCTATGAGGATCTACTTGTTATCAAATATCCAAGAGATATGTGATCACATCTTAATTCTTTATTTTGGTTTTGATGGATGTCATCAATAAAAAGTATCAACTTTTTTTGAAACACTTACAAGATTCTTTGTTGCATTTATTAGATTTTTTGCTTGCTTCCATATGCATTCACTAATATCATATACGTGCTAATATATAAGATATTTCAAACTATTCTAGTCCTAACTTGAATCTAAGAATTCTTCAACCTCAAATTCTTAATTATTGTCTACTTTTAAAAAAATAAGTGGCATTAATCTTTTTTTTGGTACATCTACTATCTTGTATGGCTCAAAAAAAGACATGTAGAAGATGGGATGGATCTTAATAGACTTTGGTAGATATAATCAATAAGCAATTAGATTTATTTTTTTATAAATAAAAAAATGATTTAAGTCTAAAATAATTTAATTTGTTATAAAGATGATTAGTCTTGATATTGTAACAAAATAATCATATCTTATTATCAATATCAAATTTAAGTTATTATTTGTAACAAGCATCTTAATTTTTTTTCTTGAATTTTCTTTAATTGTATCTTTATTATTGCATATAACTCTAATATATAATTTGTCAAACCTTTTGCCATATGATTAATAACTTTTAAAAAATCAGAAGTATAAAGTTGTAGATGATAACTATAATTAACATAAAAAAATGTATTGTATTATTATAAACAAAATTGCTATTAGCAAAGGATTTTTTTTTGCCAATTATCTTGATGGTAATTGAAAATACAACTCAAATGCTATTTTAAAACTTCATTTATTTACTTAATTTATCTATTAATCTAAATATAAAAATTAGAACATATTTTTTATTCATCTTTAATATTTTAAAAAAGATTCACTAAAACCTTGATAAAAATTTAATTCTTCTATCCTATAAAATATCTTTAAATAATCCATAATAGCAATAAATATTGTTAAGAAAAAAATTAGGTATTTCTTTACTAGTGATAAATTTTGTACAAGGTACAAAATTTGCTATTTTGGTGAAACAATCTACTATCACAAATGTAGAGTTTCATAAACTTGACGTTGAAAGATCCATAATATAATCCATTGAAGCAAAAGACTATGATATTTTTGATATTGGTAATAACTAAAAAAATCTATAAAATTGATGATAAGAAATTTTTAATCTTAAATAAAAATCACATAATTATAAAAACACTTTAATTGCCTTCTACATTTCAAGCCATCCAAAATATCTAGATATCAATTCTAAGATCATATTATATCCAAAATATCTAGTAACTAGGAAATTATAATAAGCTTAAAAAATACATAATTGTACTTCACCTTTTAGAATATATAAGTGTCTCTCAAAATAGAGTAGGTTATTTTTAAATTTGAACTTAGAAGTATCATGAAACTTAAAAGAATTATTTTTAATATTATAAATAAAATGGTTAGAAGACATATTTAATTAAACTTACTTTAAAAAGCTTAAATCAACAATCAATGTTGATTTTATTCTTAAAATATGAAATTTCTCTAACTTCAAAAGAATTATGTTTTATTAAGTAAAGATTACATCTCTTTCTTTCGGTACAAATAAGAATATCTAAAAATGGTATTTTATAATCTTCATTGTTTTTCTTAGCACTAAGTGATCTTAAATTTAAATCTTGAAAAAAACAAGTACTAACAAGCTTGACAACAATTTGAATCACGTCTTAACATGAAATAATTGAGGTTCTTATGTTTTATATATACAATGACTAGACCAAAAGTACCTCCTAGATAATGGCACCATTTTTTAAATGAATCCACAATTGTAAGATACTCTTTGCAATTGATCTTGTAATTAGACTTAGTTGTTGAAAATTTTCACAAATAAAAAGCTTTAAATTCTCATTGAGTATTTTTTATTCTACTTAATTTTACATTTAAAAGTCAAAAAAGTAAGTAGAGTTATACCTTAATAAAATTTCTTAATAAAGATTCAATACTAATTAATCAATCTTAAAATATATTGGATATTTTTTATTATTTTTTAAATATTTTAATTTAGGATAGCATAAATTTCTTAAGATCTATCAAAAGTCTATCATTTGAAATGAATTTTTCCAAAAAATCAACTTGAGTTGTGTGAAATATACACTCTTTTTTTTTTTTTTTTTTTTTTTTGGCATATAATCTTACATTTCTAAGTATTTGTAACATACAAAAAATACAAATTACATGCTTTTTATTTTTTTAGAGTGAATTAAAATATTTTCTAGATAATAGATAATTAAATTATCTAAAAATTCTTAAAGAACATTATTCATATGATGCTAAAAAATCACATATTTAAAAAAAATACTTATATTTTTTTATTCAAAAACATCTTGTTAATATTAACATTGACTTGTAAAGCCACTTGAAGTCTTTTTACGACTAAAAATCGATGTGGCATAAATAACAAAAGGTGATTTTATTTTTATTTTTATTTTTATTTTTTTTGCAACATGCATGTATGCATACAAGCTCTTGCTTCTAGTAATTGTTGTTTGGACTCATAGTTTTTTACTTGGATAACGAAAGTCTTAATTATACTATAAAAAAATCAAATTTACAAGAAATTTAGTCTATTCAAGGATTATATTTTTTTACCACGATAAATCTAAAATAATTAGATTAAAAAAATATTTAATTAAATTAATTAGTAATATATTATTATAATTATTAATTATTATATCTAAAAGAATATTTTTATTGATAACATCTCTAAAAGACAACAAACAACCATCTATGACTTTTACATATATTAGCTTAGTTTTCTTAACTAAATAAATTTCTTATTTTTTAACAAAGTCTTTGTTTATAAAATAAGTTGAGGCTCTTAAATCTAACAAGGCAAAGACTTTATAATTTTTTGATCCTAAACAAACATCTATTACAAAACAAGGTGAAAAATTTGAGAAAATAATAAGACTTCTACTAGGTATCGCAGAAGACTTTAGTTGTACGGTTCCTATTATAGTTGGATATATTCATTTATTAATACATGGTCGTCTTTAAAAACCATGCTTCTCATTTTGTCATTACGTTGTTTATTTGTATAAATTTGAGCAATATGCTTGAATTATCCAAAATATAAGCACAAACCTTTATAACAACGTCGAATTTTCTTATGATCAATGAGACATTTAAAATATAACATATCAATTTGTATAGGTTTTAGTCTTGATAAATAAGTTCTTAAAAACTAAAGAGATGTTATCATAACTTGAATTGTTTGTCTTTCAAAATATTAATTATTGCATGTAATAGCTCAAGCAGTAAGTTTTTTTAATGAGTTTTCTTTTGTCATTTTCAATAATAAATCTTTAATCTTATCTTTTAATCTATATTATAATTTATAGATAAGAACTTTTTCATTTTAATCCACATTGCAAATAAGGTTTTAGAATTCACCAATATATATGGTAGTTGAATATGATCTTTGTCGTAAAAATAGAAATTTATTCTTTTTATCTTTTTTCAATCATTTTTTAAAATATAGCTGTAAATACTTATAATAATAATTTTAGATCATAAAATACATATAAATATTTTTTCTATCAAAGATATAAACCAAAAGATTTAAAAATCCAACTTATATTAATTTATAAAAGTATTGGGAAAGATAAAAGTAAATATAACTTAACTTGTTATAAGAACCTTCAAAGCTTTGATCTTCTTCTATCAAAAAAATTCGCATACTAATTGATAAGTCTCTCGTAATTGTAGTAGCAAGACTTCTTAAATTCAATTGAAAGATTGATCTAGTTGCTTCTTTTATATACAAAACTTCTTGGCATAAATATTAGACTTCATTCTTGACTTTTTTGATATGAATAGAAATAGTGTTTCCATAATTGGTATTGATTAAACATAAAAATTTCTATTTTAAGAATATTGATAAGCTTAAAAGATCTACAATGGTTGTAAATCTATTGTCACTTCTATTAAGCGTAGCATCCATAATTTCTCCTTCAATGTTTAGTATATACAACTTTAATAAATCTATAAGTCAAATTAAAGATGGATAATTAATAACCTCTAATATCAAATAAAAATTTCTACAAAAAATAATAGTTTATTTTTTTTTAAAGAATCAATGTTAAAAAACAAGAATAAATATAAGTTTAAAGGTGGATAATCTATAACCTTCAAAAGATAATAAAAGAACTAAAGTAATTCACTCACTTTTCTATGACCTCCAATACAAGTCTAATTTATAAGATACATGTCTAACTTATAAAACAAGTTTTTTACATGAGTGCCATATGGCCAACTTCTACTGTAAGTTGTCAACACATGCAACACAAGGCTAACTTATTGATCTACAAGTTGTTAATATATATATATATATATATATATATATATATATATATATTTTTTATGATTATATTTATTCTATTTTAAGTCAAGTCTAAAAATTCTCAAAATAATATCTTATTATTTTTAATTATGTTTAATATAATCTTTTTTTAAGTTCTATTTATATATAAGTGACTCAAATAATAGTTTTATATCAATCTATAAAATGATTTTAAATTATTGGTATTTTTTAAATTATTGTTATTTTTTCTTTTTGTATAAATGTGATAAGTTGACAATATAAGCAAACTTGGATATTGAAAAATCTTATAATAAACTAGAAACATATTCATTTTTTTTTTGCAAATTTATTCAATAAGAAAATAGTTCACATCTTTAATTCAAATAAATAGGCCTATTCCAATAAGTTAGTTGATTAATTAAATGTTATCTTTTCTAATTATATTTTGAATATAAAAATTCAATTTTCCCTCAACAATAAGAAATAGGTAAGGAATTATGAAAGACCCTTACTTTACTTACTTACCTTTTCTTACTTCTTTGAGGATTGGAACATTAGGGATAAAATTACCATTTACATTATCAGTAGCCTTAGCACCTTTAAACATGATTCTCAACCTGTTTGATTTTGAAACCTAATTTGTCCAAAATAAATTAAAAAATATGAAGTTTCACATAATGTTCACACATGAATATACACTTAGAAAATAAACCACTTGTGCATGGGATCCATGTCACTTGTAGGAAAGAGACCACCTTATATAATTGTAAAGCTTGACAGTGACGTTGTGAACTATTGGACACAAATCTTCCTGTGTTGCTTGCTTGATGGGTCGTGATTCGATTTCTTCTGGTTTATTATCTTTTATTCCTCTCCGTCGTGATAACATGTGCTACATGCGACCATGCAATACGCTAGGGCAGGTTTGGTAATGTTTCCAAGGCATGGAAACGTTCCAGCTCGGCTGATTTCCAGCTTCGGTCGTCGTCTTCGTTATCGATGCAGAGGCAAGGTCTTCACTCATTTAACTTCGATCGAGGAATGAATCTGCAGCGTGTGAGGCCGATTCCCATAGACTAGGCTCCCTACAGCCAGGTGGACATTTTCAGGGACCTCCAGTTCGATGGCGATGTGCTCCTTGTGTATCTTACCGAAACGTGCTGGGAGAGCACGTCCACATTGCGTCGTAAATCTATGCATACACGCTCGTGCGACTTAGATGAATGGGTTAAAATCTGAAAGAAAAAGCCAAATATCTGGATATTCATGGAAAAGGATTGTGCAGCGTTTGGGATTCGCTCTGACCTCGGCGTTGTGCTACCATTGCTGCAGATCATAAAAGCGGTGACCGTTGACATACGCAGGCCGGCGAAGCCTTATCGCAAGTGGCAGGCAAACATCATGTGAACGATAGGCTCTCCAATTGATAAAATTCCGGGGACACATGTTTCTCGCAGAATCCTGCGCCACTGGAGCTGTTGTCGCGTGGCGAACAACGAGAAGCTGAATTCCGAAGATGCCTCCTCCAAGATGACGGTGACGACAAATATATTGGCAATCGCAAAGACACGAAAGGATTTACTAGGAAATCAGTTGCCGTAAGACCTCAGCCGCTTTTCGCAAACTACTTCACTGCGTCCATCTGTGACAATGGGGTAGCACTGGCCTTGGACGTGCGATGCAGTGCGAAACATAACCACTGTAGGCGCTTGATAGGCAAATCATCTCCGGGCACATTCCATCCTGCCGAGGGCGTTGGTGCTCATAACAGTCTCTCTCCACTCGAAAGAGAGACTTCTATTGATGAACAGTCTCGATCCATTAAGTCACTTTAGGTCAGCAACATCGGTACTGGGAGGCGCAGCTTCGGCTCAGTTTTCCACCGCTGCGCATGAGACTACATAGTTCGACCTGTGAAAGAGATTATAATCATGGTATGAGTGTTGAGATCATTAAATGTAGCCTGCGCTCTCCATAATATTTACTGTAGACTACAGTAATTACCATAGCTACAGTAATTAGAGTCTCTGTTTATCCTCTCTTCTTTTCTCTTCTTGTATACGAAACAAAACCAGATCAATAGATTTTTGAGTGTGAAGCTCTCTCTCCTTAGAAACCCTCTTGTGTGTATGACTTGCTACTACTCTTGTGTGTGTGTATGACTTACTATTACTCTTGTGTCTTTCTAAACATTCTCAACACGCAAATCATCTCCGGGCACATTCCATCCTGCCGAGGGCGTTGGTGCTCATAACAGTCTCTCTCCACTCGAAAGAGAGACTTCTATTGATGAACAGTCTCGATCCATTAAGTCACTTTAGGTCAGCAACATCGGTACTGGGAGGCGCAGCTTCGGCTCAGTTTTCCACCGCTGCGCATGAGACTACATAGTTCGACCTGTGAAAGAGATTATAATCATGGTATGAGTGTTGAGATCATTAAATGTAGCCTGCGCTCTCCATAATATTTACTGTAGACTACAGTAATTACCATAGCTACAGTAATTAGAGTCTCTGTTTATCCTCTCTTCTTTTCTCTTCTTGTATACGAAACAAAACCAGATCAATAGATTTTTGAGTGTGAAGCTCTCTCTCCTTAGAAACCCTCTTGTGTGTATGACTTGCTACTACTCTTGTGTGTGTGTATGACTTACTATTACTCTTGTGTCTTTCTAAACATTCTCAACACGTTATCAGCACGACTCTCTTCTACATACTATCATAATTTTTGTGCTCTAGTCTTTGCTACCCGTGTTGCTTCATGATCTTATTTTTCTTGCTGGCCCCTCACACATTAGCTGCTTGCTTAGAGCACTTGTTCTACTCTCTACCTTGCTTGCTTTGAATACTTGATTCAACCCAACTCCACCCTTTGCTTGCTCTCTGCTCCCTGCTGCATCCCGCGCCTGCCGCCAAACTACCCCCAAAACTGCCGTTGCCACCCTATCGCCGCCATTGCCGCTTTACCACTATTGCCCGCCACTGCCACCCTAGCGCCCTACTGCTGCCTGCTGCCGCCATCTTATTGCTCTTTTGTTGCCTTAATCTACAACTCTCTCCTAAATAATTAAAAAATATTTATATATATATATATATATATATATATATATTTTCAAGGTTCAAGTTTATCATTTTATTTGACTTTATATTTTAAGGTACGTTTTAATCAACTTTTCTACTTGATCTTGTATTTTTTTTACAGATTTACTTATAATGAGTGCTTCAACATCTTCAACTACTTCTACTATGGTTCCAACTATTATCAGTGCATCCCAACATTTTCAAGCTCTTTTATTTCTACCATTGACTATAGATGGAAACAATTATCTATTATGGGCAAAAATGGCAAAAGAAAATTTATTTGTAGAACAACTCTCGGATGCCATTATGTTTGAAGAATCTCCTACAATAAGTATTTCTATATCTCCTGCTATTCATTAGAAAGCACTTCTTTTCCTTCGTCATCATCTTGTATCTGCATTACAACATCAATTATTGAAAATGGAAGATCCTGCAGAACTTTGGAAGAATCTTAAATCTAGGTTTGATCATCAAAAGACCATTTTTCTTCCACTTGCACGTCATAATTGGACACATTTATGTGTCTTCGATTTTCCAAATTTAAATGCTTTCAATAGTGAAATGTACAGTATTGTCTCACAATTACAATTATGTCGACAAAGTATTTCTAAAGAAGAAATGATTGAGAAAATTCTCTCTACATTTCCTCTTGTATCTGTGTCACGGCCATAATCATGTAAGCTAATAATTACATATAGAAATAGGTAGAAGTAAGTAAAAGTAGATAAAAGTAAGTTAATTCTATAATATTTAATATAAAAGCTTCCTAGAAACTTCCTAGACGCTGCTTTGACTTCATAGGTGTCTTTAATTGACTTTTTGGATTAGAATCGTGGTCAACAAGTTGGCCATGTGCCACACATGTTGTTAGCTTGAAGATCAAGCTAACTATGTGGCCCACACGTAGAAAAACTTGCCTTATAAGTCAAGGCATGTGTCCTACAAAGTCAACACATATTGGAGGTCCTATAGAACGTCGCCACGTAGCCCCTAGTTAGATAGTATATATAGAGACAAGAGTGAAGGCTTCTTCACTCTTGTCAACTTCTTTCTTGCTTCTAGTCCAAGTTCAAGAGTCTTTAGTTTCTAGTCTTGTGGCAATAGCCATTCCAGTTTCCTTTTAATATACCTACTTGTTTATATTTTGACTTATTATATCGAGATAGCCTTTTTGTATATATTTTCCCTCATCGAGTCTTTGTCCTTAACAGATTGACAAGAGTACACTTACAATATCAGAGCTTTGTTTTTCTTGAGTGAGAGTAGATTACCCCTTTCTCTTGACAAGACATAAGCGTATTAGAAGTTTGCGGATTATCCACTTCTAAACTGATATTGTTCTTAGTATCTTCTTTGTTATCAAGTCTTTCTTTTCTTTTGTCTTGAGCAATATCAAACAAATTTTTCTTAGTGTCATTATGGCAGAGCTTGTTGAAATGAAGAGTGCAATGGCACAAATACAAGAGCAAATGAGGGAGTTAATGCTTGCGATGCATCAACTCAATTCACCAATACATGAAAGAACAAGAATAGCAGAAAGTGGGGATATAGAGATGATCGGAGCTGCTTCAACATCTACAACAAATCACGTTCCTTCTCCAATTGTACAACACCCTGTAAGCACTAGAGAACCAAGAATTGCCTTACCCGAGAAATTTGATGGTACGAGATCTAAGTTTCGAGGGTTCATCAATCAAGTACAATTGGTAATTGAACTTCAACCGCAAAGCTATCCAACTCCATGATCACAAGTCAGGTTTATTGGCACTCTACTTTCTAGTTCTGCATTATCATGGTTTTCGTCTTTTTTTGAACAACGAAATCCAATATTGGACAATTTGGAAGCTTTTTTGGCGGAATTTTGATCTATGTATGGTGAAAACGATGCAACTCGTGTTGCAACAAATAAGATCCGAATTCTGCGACAAGGAAATCGCTCAATAACAGTGTATGCTTCACAATTTCGATCACTTGCAATTGACATCAAGTGGGATGATGCAGCACTCATTAGTCAATTTCTTTATGGATTGCAATACAAAGTAAAGAAATTGATGCTCAACTTACCTGATCCTCAAACTTTGAGTCAAGCAATCGATTTTGCAATAAAATGTGATAATCGACTTTTCGAATTTCGATCTGAGAACCATTCACGGGAACCTCAACGTTATTACTCAATGGCAACATCAACATCTTTGCCAAACGTACATTCGGAAGTAGAAGACATGTAAATTGACGCGGTACGTTTTAAACCCCTAACTGAGCAAGAAAAGTTTCGTCGTCATCAAGAAGGATTATGTTTATATTCCGGAGAACCTAAGCACACTGCTCAACATTGTCCAAAGAAGCGACGCAACTATAAAATGAGGGGTACGACGGTCAAAGAAAATAACATGTCAGAAAACGGATTCGTCCAGCTACAATAGGGTGTCAAGGACAAAGACTCGATGAGGAAAAATATACACCAAAAGGCTATCTCGATATAACAAGTCAAAATATAAACAAGTAGGTATATTAAAAGGAAACTCGAATGGCTATTGCCACAAGACAAGAAACTAAAGACTCTTGAACCTGGACTAGAAGCAAGAAAGGAGTTGACAAGAGTGAAGAAGCCTTCACTCTTGTCTCTATATATACTATCTAACTAGGGGCTACGTGGCGACGTACTATAGGACCTCTAATATGTGTTGACTTTGTAGGACACATGCCTTGACTTACAAGGCAAGTTTTTCTACGTGTGGGCCACATAGTTAGCTTGATCTTCAAGCTAACAACATGTGTGGCACATGGCCAACTTGTTGACCACGTTTCTAATCCAAAAAGTCAATTAAAGACACCTATGAAGTCAAAGCAGCGTCTAGGAAGTTTCTAGGAAGCTTCTATATTAAATATTATAGAATTAATTTACTTTTATCTACTTTTACTTACTTCTACCTATTTCTATATGTAATTATTAGCTTACATGATTATGGCCGTGACATTACCCCCCCTTCTAGAGACGAGTTCCACGAGGAGCGGTCATCATATGTTGAGGAAATCTATGATGTGACGAATTGTATTCGCCACATACTCTGATCTCTGTTCTCTTCGAAGATGATTGATAGGGCCTCTCAACCATCGGTAGTGTCCCATACCAGGGCGGGAAGACCACCCAGTTATTTGATCATTATTGAGGCCTTCATAACTTCCTTCGAATAGAATATTCGGAACACCATCAGGAGTTGTTCCTACCTCTAGCAAAATCACCAAACATCGGGAGTCCCTTCCCAAATCGTGATACCAAACGCATTGTATCTCACCATCTATTCGAGGAAGAACATGTCGTTCTTGAAGATGTTCATCTCGATTGCGTCCTCTTGAAGGTTGTAACAATCGTAATGTCTTGTCCGGCAGGTCAGCAAACGAAGGTTCTTGAGTTGAATCTGCTGGTTGTTGGCTCTCCATCTAATTAGCGTCACAAATGCAAAGAAGTTACAAACAAGGATAGGAAATTGAATGTTATCTTGCCTCAATCTTGTCTCTTTTATAAGAGAGATTTTCATCTTGGTTTTGATGGATGTCGTTGAAGAAAAAATTTGACTTTAGTTGATGCATTTGCTAGATTCCTAGATGGCTCCCATGTGCGTTCACTAATATCATATCCGCGCCAATGAACAAGATATTCCAGCTTATTCCGGCGCCGCCTTGAGTCTAATATCTCTTCCACCTCAAATTCTTCATTATTATCTACTTCTATAGGAGGCGGTGGCATTTGTCTTCTTCCTTGTATATCCACTATCTTATATGGTTCAAGAAGAGACACGTGGAATACAGGATGGATCTTCATTGACTCCGGTAGATGTAACCGATATGCAACTGGGTTGATCTGTTCAGAAACAGAAAAGAGGCCAAGCCTACGATAGTCCAACTTGTCACAAGGTCGAGTAGTCTTGATATTGCGACGAAGTAGCCATACCTTATCACCCACGTTGAGTTGTGGTTGCTCCTTACGATATAGATCTGTGTTTATCTTTTGTCGTTCTTGAGCTTCCTTCAATTGTATCTTCATTATTGCATGTAACTCTGACAACCGATTTGCCATATCTTCTGCTGCAGGATTATCAACTTTTGAAAAATCAAAAGTATCAAGTCGTGGATGATAGCCATAATTGGCAAAGAAAGGTGTTTGTTGCGTGGAAGAATGTACCATATTATTATAAGCAAACTCTGCCAATGGCAGAAGGGTTGTCCAATCATCTTGTTGGTAGTTGATAGTACACCTTAAATATTGCTCCAAGACTTGGTTTACGCGCTCTGTTTGTCCATCAGTTTGAGGATGAAAAGCCGAAGATAGTTTTATGTCCACTTTTAAAATCTTGAAAAGGGTCCTCCAAAATCTTGACACAAATTGAGTTCCCCTATCCGATATGATATCTTTAGGTAATCCATGATAGCGATAGATATTATCAATAAAAAGCTTAGCTGTTTCTTCACCTGTGATAGATTTTGTACATGGCACAAAATGTGCCATCTTGATGAAACGATCTACTATCACAAATATAGAATCATAAGATCTTGAGCTTGGAAGATCTGTGATGAAATCCATAGAAACAGAAGACCATGGTTGTTCTGGTATAGTTAATGGCTGAAGAAGTCCGTAAGGTCGATGACGAGGAATTTTTGATCTTGAACAAATATCACATGATTGTACAAAGTCTTTGACTGACTTCCACATTTGTGGCCACCAAAAATCTCTTGATATGAGTTCCAAAGTCTTATTATATCCAAAGTGCCCTGCTGCTGGAAAGTCATGACGTGCTTGAAGAACACGTAAACGTGCTTCTCCTTCTGGAACATATAGGCCTCCTTCAAAATATAATAGGTTATTCTTGAACTCAAACTTAGAAGGATCATGAGACTTGGAAGAATTATTCTCGATATCATAAACAAGAGGGTCTGAGGACATACTGGACTGGATTTGCTTGAGAAAAGTTGAATCAACAGTCAATGTTGATTTCATTGCTCGGAGATGAAATTGCTCCGGTTTCAAGAAGACCGTTCTTTGTTGCTCAAAAGCTGCATCTCCTTCTTTTGGTGCAAAATAAGAACGTCTAGATAGGGCATCGGATAAACCTTGTTGTTTTCCTGGCCGATAAGTGATAATGAACTCGAATCTTGACAAGGACATACTCCAATGAGCTTGACGACGATTCAACACGCGTGCTGACATAAAATACTCGAGGTTCTTGTGATCTGTATACACAGTGACTGGACTAAAAGCGCCTTCTAGATAATGACGCCATTCTTGAAAGGAATCCATGATCGCAAGAAGTTCTTTATCGAGGATCTCATAATTGATCTCGGCTGCTGAGAATTTTCTTGAATGAAAAGCTATCGGATGGAGTTTGTCATCTGTTCCCATTTGTGATAAAACTGCACCCAAGGCAAAATCTGATGCATCTGTTTCCATAAAAAATGCCTTCGAAAAGTCAACACGATATAAGACTGGTGCAGAGACAAACGATGTCTTCAAAGCTTCAAATGCTGCTTCCGCTTCTTGATTCCATTGAAATTTATCTTTACTAGTCAAGCGTGTAAGTGGAGCTGCAACTCGTGAGAAATCTTTGATGAAGATCCGATAGTAATTGGCAAATCTCAAGAAACATTGGACATCTCTTACTGTCCTTGGAATCTTCCAATCCATGATTGTTTGGACTTTCTTAGAATCCATCATGAGACCATCATTTGAAATGATGTATCCTAAAAAGTCAACTTGAGTAGTGTGAAATACACACTTTTCCATCTTGGCGTACAATCCTGCATCTCTAAGTTTTTGTAATACTTGACGAACATGTATTTCATGTTCTTCGACGTTCTTAGAATAGATCAGGATATCGTCTAGATAGCAGACGACAAAATTGTCTAAGAATTCACGAAATACATCATTCATGAGATGTTGAAAAGCAGCTGGTGCATTCGTGAGTCCAAAGGGCATGACATTATATTCGAAATGTCCATACCTGGTTCGAAACGCAGTCTTCCATTCATCTCCTTCTTTGATCTGTACTAGATTATATGCTCCTCTTAGATCTATTTTTGTATAGATCTTAGCTTGATTCAACTGGTCAAGGAGTCCTGATAACAAAGGTAATGGATACCTGTTCTTGATTGTGACCTTGTTGAGTCCTCGATAATCAACACACATTCGTAAAGATCCATCTTTTTTCTTTACGTATAGAATTGGAGCTCCTGCTGGAGATTTTGAATGGCGTATGAAATTCTTTGCTAAATTCTCGTCAATATATGTCTTGAGTTCAGCCATCTCATCTTGCGATAAACTGTAAATTGGTCCAAATGGTGGCTGAGTTCCTTCCTTGAGGTCGATTGAACAATCATATGGACGATGCTCAGGAAGAATATCTGCATTCTTTTTCTCAAAAACGTCTTGATACTCCTGATATTGACTTGGAATGCCACTTGAAGTCTTTACGTTTTCAGAAATAGGTGCAGCATAAATAGCAAAAGTTGATCCTTCTTTTGCTGCGTGTATAAATGCTTTTGTACCTATCAGTACGGGTTTTACTGTACTAGACTTATAATTTTTTACTTGGTTCGTAGAACTATTAATAACGCTTTTGGAAAAGTCAAGTTTATGCGAATTCCAATCTATTCGAGGGTTATATTTTTCTAGCCAGGATAAACCTAAAATAACTGGATTGGACGGGGATTTAATTATGTTAAAAGCTATGTAGCTATCATGACCGTCTATTGTTACTTTTATAGGATGAGTTTCATGAGTGACATCTCCAGAAGACAAGGGACGACCATCTATGACTTCTGCATGTACTGGTTTAGGTTTCTGTACATAGGGTATTTTACGACTTTTAACAAATTGTTCATCTAAAAAACATGCTGAGGCTCCCGAATCTAATAAAGCAGAGGCTTTGTAATTCTTAGGTCCTAAATATAAGTCTATTATAAAACAAGGAGAGGGTTCTGAGGAGAGGATAGGACCTTCATTAGGAATTGTACAAGGTTCTAGCTGCACGGTCCCTATTGTAGCTGGACGAATCCGTTTTCCGACATGTTGTCTTCTTTGACCGTCGTACCCCTCATTTTATAGTTGCGTCGTTTCTTTGGACAATGTTGAGCAGTGTGCTTAGGTTCTCCGCAATATAAACATAATCCTTCTTGACGACGACGAATCTTTTCTTGCTCAGTTAGAGGTTTAAAACGTACCCCGTCAATTTGCATGTCTTCTACTTCCGAATGTACGTTAGGCAAAGATGTTGATGTTGCCATTGAGTAATAACGTTGAGGTTCCCGTGAATGATTCTCAGATCGAAATTCAAAAAGTCGATTATCACATTTTACTGCAAAATCGATGCTTGACTCAAAGTTTGAGGATCAGGTAAGTTGAGCATCAATTTCTTTACTTCGTATTGCAATCCATAAAGAAATTGACTGATGAGTGCAGCATCATCCCACTTGATGTCAATTGCAAGTTGTCGAAATTGTGAAGCATATACTGTTACTGAGCGATTTTCTTGTCGCAGAATTCGGATCTTATTTGTTGCAACACGAGTTGCATCGTGTTCACCATACATAGATCGAAACTCCGCCAAAAAAGCTTCCAAATTGTCCAATATTGGATTTCGTTGTTCAAGAAAAGACGAAAACCACGATAATGCAGAACCAGAAAGTAGAGTGCCAATAAACCTGACTTGTGATCCTGGAGTTGGATAGCTTTGTGGTTGAAGTTCAATTGCCAATTGTACTTGATTGATGAACCCTCGAAACTTTGATCTCGTACCATCAAATTTCTCGGGTAAGGCAATTCTTGGTTCTCTAGTGCTTATAGGGTGTTGTACAATTGGAGAAGGAACGTGATTTGTTGTAGATGTTGAAGCAGCTCCGATCATCTCTATATCTCCACTTTCTGCTATTCTTGTTCTTTTCTGTGTTGGTGAATTGAGTTGATGCATCGCAAGCATTAACTCCCTCATTTGCTCTTGCATTTGTGCCATTGCACTCTTCATTTCAACAAGCTCTGCCATAATGACACTAAGAAGAAAAATTTGTTTGATATTGCTCAAGACAAAAGAAAAGAAAGACTTGATAACAAAGAAGATACTAAGAACAATATCAGTTTAGAAGTGGGTAATCCGCAAACTTCTAATACGCTTATGTCTTGTCAAGAGAAAGGGGTAATCCACTCTTACTCAAGAAAAAACAAAGCTCTGATATTGTAAGTGTACTCTTGTCAATCTGTCAAGGACAAAGACTCGATGAGGAAAAATATACACCAAAAGGCTATCTCGATATAACAAGTCAAAATATAAACAAGTAGGTATATTAAAAGGAAACTCGAATGGCTATTGCCACAAGACAAGAAACTAAAGACTCTTGAACCTGGACTAGAAGCAAGAAAGGAGTTGACAAGAGTGAAGAAGCCTTAACTCTTGTCTCTATATATACTATCTAACTAGGGGCTACGTGGCGACGTACTATAGGACCTCTAATATGTGTTGACTTTGTAGGACACATGCCTTGACTTACAAGGCAAGTTTTTCTACGTGTGGGCCACATAGTTAGCTTGATCTTCAAGCTAACAACATGAGTGGCACATGGCCAACTTGTTGACCACGTTTCTAATCCAAAAAGTCAATTAAAGACACCTATGAAGTCAAAGCAGCGTCTAAGAAGTTTCTAGGAAGCTTCTATATTAAATATTATACAATTAACTTACTTTTATCTACTTTTACTTACTTCTACCTATTTCTATATGTAATTATTAGCTTACATGATTATGGTCGTGACATAGGGACCATGCAGCTAGAGCCTTGTACAATTCCTTATGAAGGTCCTATCCTCTCCTCAGAACCCTCTCCTTGTTTTATAATAGACTTATATTTAGGACCTAAGAATTACAAAGCCTCTGCTTTATTAGATTCGGGAGCCTCAGCATGTTTTTTAGATGAACAATTTGTTAAAAGTCGTAAAATACCCTATGTACAGAAACCTAAACCAGTACATGCAGAAGTCATAGATGGTCGTCCCTTGTCTTCTGGAGATGTCACTCATGAAACTCATCCTATAAAAGTAACAATAGACGGTCATGATAGCTACATAGCTTTTAACATAATTAAATCCCCGTCCAATCCAGTTATTTTAGGTTTATCCTGGCTAGAAAAATATAACCCTCGAATAGATTGGAATTCGCATAAACTTGACTTTTTCAAAAGCGTTACTAATAGTTCTACGAACCAAGTAAAAAATTATAAGTCTAGTACAGTAAAACCCGCACTGATAGGTGCAAAAGCATTTATACACGCAGCAAAAGAAGGATCAACTTTTGCTATTTATGCTGCACCTATTTCTGAAAACGTAAAGACTTCAAGTGGCATTCCAAGTCAATATCAGGAGTATCAAGACGTTTTTGAGAAAAAGAATGCAGATATTCTTCCTGAGCATCGTCCATATGATTGTTCAATCGACCTCAAGGAAGGAACTCAGCCACCATTTGGACCAATTTACAGTTTATCGCAAGATGAGATGGCTGAACTCAAGACATATATTGACGAGAATTTAGCAAAGAATTTCATACGCCATTCAAAATCTCCAGCAGGAGCTCCAATTCTATACGTAAAGAAAAAAGATGGATCTTTACGAATGAGTGTTGATTATCGAGGACTCAACAAGGTCACAATCAAGAACAGGTATCCATTACCTTTGTTATCAGGACTCCTTGACCAGTTGAATCAAGCTAAGATCTATACAAAAATAGATCTAAGAGGAGCATATAATCTAGTACAGATCAAAGAAGGAGATGAATGGAAGACTGCGTTTCGAACCAGGTATGGACATTTCGAATATAATGTCATGCCCTTTGGACTCACGAATGCACCAGCTGCTTTTCAACATCTCATGAATGATGTATTTCGTGAATTCTTAGACAATTTTGTCGTCTGCTATCTAGACGATATCCTGATCTATTCTAAGAACGTCGAAGAACATGAAATACATGTTCGTCAAGTATTACAAAAACTTAGAGATGCAGGATTGTACGCCAAGATGGAAAAGTGTGTATTTCACACTACTCAAGTTGACTTTTTAGGATACATCATTTCAAATGATGGTCTCATGATGGATTCTAAGAAAGTCCAAACAATCATGGATTGGAAGATTCCAAGGACAGTAAGAGATGTCCAATGTTTCTTGAGATTTGCCAATTACTATCGGATCTTCATCAAAGATTTCTCACGAGTTGCAGCTCCACTTACACGCTTGACTAGTAAAGATAAATTTCAATGGAATCAAGAAGCGGAAGCAGCATTTGAAGCTTTGAAGACATCGTTTGTCTCTGCACCAGTCTTATATCGTGTTGACTTTTCGAAGGCATTTTTTATGGAAACAGATGCATCAGATTTTGCCTTGGGTGCAGTTTTATCATAAATGGGAACAGATGACAAACTTCATCCGATAGCTTTTCATTCAAGAAAATTCTCAGCAGCCGAGATCAATTATGAGATCCACGATAAAGAACTTCTTGCGATCATGGATTCCTTTCAAGAATGGCGTCATTATCTAGAAGGCGCTTCTAGTCCAATCACTGTGTATACAGATCACAAGAACCTCGAGTATTTCATGTCAGCACGCGTGTTGAATTGTCGTCAAGCTCGTTGGAGTATGTCTTTGTCAAGATTCGAGTTCATTATCACTTATCGACCAGGAAAACAACAAGGTTTGTCCGATGCCCTATCTAGACATTCTTATTTTGCATCAAAAGAAGGAGATGCAGCTTTTGAGCAATAAAGAACGGTCCTCTTGAAACCGGAGCAATTTCATCTCCGAGCAATGAAATCAACATTGACTGTTGATTCAACTTTTCTCAAGCAAATCTAGTCCAGTATGTCCTCAGACCCTCTTGTTCATGATATCGAGAATATTTCTTCCAAGTCTCATGATCCTTCTAAGTTTGAGTTCAAGAATAATCTATTATATTTTGAAGGACGCCTATATGTTCCAGAGAGAGAAGCACATTTACATGTTCTTCAAGCACGTCATGATTTTTCAGCAGCAGGGCACTTTGGATATAATAAGACTTTGGAACTCATATCAAGAGATTTTTGGTGGCCACAAATGTGGAAGTCAGTCAAAGACTTTGTACAATCATGTGATATTTGTTCAAGATCAAAAATTCCTCGTCATCGACCTTACGGACTTCTTCAGCCATTACCTATACCAGAACAACCATGGTCTTCTGTTTCTATGGATTTCATCACAAATCTTCCAAGCTCAAGATCTTATGATTCTATATTTGTGATAGTAGATCGTTTCACCAAGATGGCACACTTTGTGCCATGTACAAAATCTATCACAGGTGAAGAAATAGCTAAGCTTTTTATTGATAATATCTATCGCTATCATGGATTACCTAAAGATATCATATCGGATAGGGGAACTGAATTTGTGTCAAGATTTTGGAAGACCCTTTTCAAGATTTTAAAAGTGGACATAAAGCTATCTTCGGCTTTCCATCCTCAAACTGATGGACAAACAGAGCACGTAAACCAAGTCTTGGAGCAATATTTAAGGTGTACTATCAACTACCAACAAGATGATTGGACAACCCTTCTGCCATTGGCAGAGTTTGCTTATAATAATATGGTACATTCTTCCACGCAACAAACACCTTTCTTTGCCAATTATGGCTATCATCCACGACTTGATACTTTTGATTTTTCAAAAGTTGATAATCCTGCAGCAGAAGATATGGCAAATCGGTTGTCAGAGTTACATGCAATAATGAAGATACAATTGAAGGAAGCTCAAGAACGACAAAAGATAAACACAGATCTATATCGTAAGGAGCAACCACAACTCAACGTGGGTGATAAGGTATGGCTACTTCGTCGCAATATCAAGACTACTCGACCTTGTGACAAGTTGGACTATCGTAGGCTTGGCCTCTTTTCTGTTTCTGAACAGATCAACCCAGTTGCATATCGGTTACATCTACCGGAGTCAATGAAGATCCATCCTGTATTCCACGTGTCTCTTCTTGAACCATATAAGATAGTGGATATACAAGGAAGAAGACAAATGCCACCGCCTCCTATAGAAGTAGATAATAATGAAGAATTTGAGGTGGAAGAGATATTAGACTCAAGGCGGCGCCGGAATAAGCTGGAATATCTTGTTCATTGGCGCGGATATGATATTAGTGAACGCACATGAGAGCCATCCAGGAATCTAGCAAATGCATCAGCTAAAGTCAAAGTTTTTCATCAACGACATCCATCGAAACCAAGATGAAAATCTCTCTTATAAAAGAGACAAGATTGAGGCAAGATAACATTCAATTTCCTATCCTTGTTTGTAACTTCTTTGCATTTGTGACGCTAATTAGATGGAGAGCCAACAACCAGCAGATTCAACTCAAGAACCTTCGTTTGCTGACCTGCCGGACAAGACATTACGATTGTTACAACCTTCAAGAGGACGCAATCGAGATGAACATCTTCAAGAACGACATGTTCTTCCTCGAATAGATGGTGAGATACAACGCGTTTGGTATCACGATTTGGGAAGGGACTCCCGATGTTTGGTGATTTTGCTATAGGTAGGAACAATTCTTGATGGTGTTCCAAATATTCTATTCGAAGGAAGTTACGAAGGCCTCAACAATGATCAAATAACTGGGTGGTCTTCCCGCCCTGGTATGGGACACTACCGATGGTTGAGAGGCCCTATCAATCATCTTCGAAGAGAACAGAGATCAGAGTATGTGGCGAATACAATTCGTCGCATCATAGATTTCCTCAACATATGATGACCGCTCCTCGTGGAACTCGTCTCTAGAAGGGGGGGTAATGTCACGGCCATAATCATGTAAGCTAATAATTACATATAGAAATAGGTAGAAGTAAGTAAAAGTAGATAAAAGTAAATTAATTCTATAATATTTAATATAGAAGCTTCTTAGAAACTTCCTAGACGCTGCTTTGACTTCATAGGTGTCTTTAATTGACTTTTTGGATTAGAAACGTCGTCAACAAGTTGGCCATGTACCACACATATTGTTAGCTTGAAGATCAAGCTAACTATGTGGCCCACACGTAGAAAAACTTGCCTTATAAGTCAAGGCATGTGTCCTACAAAGTCAACACATATTGGAGGTCCTATAGAACGTCGCCACGTAGCCCCTAGTTAGATAGTATATATAGAGACAAGAGTGAAGGCTTCTTCACTCTTGTCAACTTCTTTCTTGCTTCTAGTCCAGGTTCAAGAGTCTTTAGTTTCTTGTCTTGTGGCAATAGCCATTCTAGTTTCCTTTTAATATACCTACTTGTTTATATTTTGACTTATTATATCGAGATAGCCTTTTTGTGTATATTTTCCCTCATCGACTCTTTGTCCTTGACAATCTGCTATGCTTGCACAACAATACAAAAACATGAAATTTCGGAGTCATTCTGATCTCATGTCCTATCTACTTCTTGCGGAGAAGCAAAATTAGCTACTCTTGCGCAATGCGGAAGCTCATCCTATTAGAACTACAGTTCCAGAATCTTATGCACTTATTATTTCAAAGTCTAAAAAGAAATTATATAAACATGGGAAACATGCTCATAAGTATCAGGGTAGTTATAGTTAAGACCATTTCTACCCATATGTAAAGAATAAACGTCCTACTATTAATTATAGTAGAAAATAAAAATCAGAGATGTGTTCTTGCCATAAGTGCAGAATGATTGGACATTTAGCACATGCGTGCCATATTTCAAAATATTTTATTAAAATGTTCTAAGAAAATAAGAAATTGTGAGCTAAGGCTTGTGAAGTTCATACCATGGATGTATCCATAGATTCAATTGGTGTTAATGACTTAAAGGCTTATATGAATGATAGAACCTCTAATGATGAATCAAATGATGTGCTCATTGATTCAGCAATAATACATACTACCTTGCAAGATAGATGATTTTTTATTGAAAAATCTTCAACTTGGTAAACTAAAAATATGATAACCATGGCTGAAGAAAATGCGTTTTATTTCTATGAGGGCAAAACGATGGTAAAATTACTTGCGGATTCCATCATAAAATATAAACATGCGTTGTTTGCACCCTCAGCACCTCGCAGTCTGATTAGCTACTGAGATGTGCGTATTAGTGGTTATCACCTCTCGACTGCCACTTTAAATAGAAAAGAGGTTTTGGTTCTTACAAAGAACTATAAAGTTGTTAAAAAAGCTTTTGCTATAGAAAATGGTTTATACCGAATTGTGATTTGGCCTCCCATTATATTTAATTTTGTATCATCTATCTCAGAGAGTCGTGTTTCTCTCTAGCATGGACGATTGGAACATCTAGGATCCACATTATTTAGAAAGATCATTCTATATATAACTGGGCATAATTTAAAGCCTGCATGTAAAATGATTACTCGACTTTCAATTTGGAAACTTCCACAAGAATTACCACCAATACTTGAAAGATTGCATGGTGATATTTGTGGTCCTATTAATCCAATATTAGGACCATTTTATTATTTTTTGGTCCTTGTTGATGCATCAGGTAAATAATCACATGTTTCATTATTATCAACTCGAAACATGGTGTTTGCCAATCTTATATCTATGCTTATTCACTTTCGGGCATATTTTCTTGATTATCCTATAAAAACATTGCATATGGATAATACAAAAGAATTTGCATGAAAGTCTTTTGAAGACTATTGTATTGCAATAGGAATCGAGTTGAAATATTGTGTTTCATATGAACATGCTCAAAATGGACTTCCAGAGTCATTTATAAAGCGTATACAACTCATTACTTGGCCACTCTTCCTTCACACAAATCTACTTTCATCTATAAAGGGTCATGCATTTTTACATGCTACAACATTAATACACCTCCGCCCTTCTTTTCTTGAAATTATTTCACCACATGAGCTTATTTTCGGTCATGTTCCAAATATATCTCGCTTACGAGTATTTGGTTGCCATGCTTGGATTCTAGTACCAGAACCTCAACGGCGTACCATTAGAGCTCATCGACAAGAAGGCATATATGTTGGTTTTGATTCACCAAGTATTATTGGTATTTTTGATCCATCAACTAGCTTATTATTACAAGTACATTTCTAAAATTACCGTTTTGAAGAAAATATATTCCCCTCTCTTCAAGGAGGAGTATCCAATCAACAAAAAAATAAAGTACTCATATTTGAAGTACCAGAAACGTTTACAATGAATCTCGATCCTATGACGTCTTTGGCAAAAACTGAAGTTGCTAAGATTTTGCATTTAAAACGGATCACGAATGAAACACCTGATGGCTTCAATGATGCACCTAGAATTTCAAGAATTCCTATTAATGAGGCTTAGAATGCACCTGCTCAGATTGCAGTGCCATTGACTACAATACCTCAAGTTATAACAACAACAACTAAAAGAATTCGTGGACTAGATAAGCAACCACGTAAGAAGAAAGCTATAAAATTAACTAATCTTGGTATTATTTCTCAAGAAATTGCCACTCATCTTGCAGGACTACCAATTCATGATGATATATCCATGCATAATGTACCTTCAATTCCTATGAAAAACAATCTTGGAATTGGAAGGAATAAGAACAAGTTGAATAAAGAATTATCTATTTTGTATTGTGCTACAGATGATATTTAGAACAGACCATCTATTACGATAGATGAATCATTTGCATATATGATTATAAAAGCCCTTTCTTATAAGGAAGATGATCCTGAACCTCAAACCATCGAAGAGGCGATGCGTCGCTCATATTGGTCAAATAAGTGCTATTGAGGAGGAGTATGCCTCTTTGCGTAAGAGGAAAGTCTTTGGTCCAATTGTAGACACTCTTACATCTCGCCCTGTGGGATATAAAATGGTATTAATATACAAGCAAGATGCTCAAGGCCAAATAATCCACTATAAAGCTCGTCTTGTTGCTCAAGGATTTATTCAATAATTTGGCATTGATTATGAATCCACATATTCTCCAATCATGGATTCAATTATATTTCGATATATTATTGGAATGACAGTTCATGCCACCCTTGAGATGCATTTGATGGATGTAGTTACTACATATCTATATGGTTCTCTTGATGCAAATATTTATATGAAAGTTCCACCTAGCTTACAAACACAAACTTCAAATCAACTCGCCCCAAGAAAATATCATGGTATTAAATTATGTAAGGCCTTTTATGATTTAAAATAATCCAGACGAATGTGGTATCAATGTCTTTGAGATTATTTAATTACAAATAATTTTATAAGTGATCCATTAATCCCTTGTTTGTTTATTAAACGAGATAAAACTGGTTTTATGATCATCGTTGTATATGTTGATGATCTTAACCTAGTGGGCACTACATCTGCATGTGTTATAGCTACAAATCTACTTATACATGAATTTGAGATGAAAATGCTAGGAAAAACGACTTTTTGCATTGGTCTTCAGATTATGCATCTTATAGATGGTAGCATTTTTTTCTACTAACTAACGTATATTAGACAAATCTTGTAAAGATTTAATATGATTGATGCTTATCCATTGTCCGCACCAATGGTTGGACATGGTCGTGATGGTCATGATCCATACTGTCCATGCGAGGAGGAGGAGAAAATATTGGGAGACCAATATCCATACATCGCAGCGGTTGGAGCACTTTTGTATTTAGCTACATCTACAAGACCAGATATTGCATTTGTACTTAGTATTCTTATAAGACATAGTGCACGTCCAACACTACGACATTGAAATGGCATCAAATATTTATTACGTTATTTAAAAGATATTGAAGACTTGGGATTATATTACACAAAATCTGCAGATCCAAAATTGGTTGGATATTATGATGCAGGATATAAATCTGATATTACAACAGCTAAATCTCAAACAAGATATGTATTTTTAAGACATGGAGCTGCAATATCATGGAAATCAGTGAAACAAACAATAACTGCAACTTCATCTAACCATGCAAAAATTATTGCCTTACATGAAGCATCTCGAGAATGTATTTGGTTGCGATCAATTGATAAATTCATTCAAACAACTTGTGGATTTTCATATGATGATTCTCCAACTATCTTGCATGAAGATAATAGTGCTTGTATTGCACAAATGCAAGTTGGTTTCATTAAAGGTGACAAGACAAAGCATATTGATCCAAAGTATTTTAGTTATACTCATGACTTGATTACTGATCAAGTACTTATAATTAAGAAAATTGAATCTAAAAATAACCTTGCTGATTTCTTCACCAAAGCTCTTCCATTAAGCAACCATTGTCGACTTATTTATAGCATTGGTATGTGGTGACTTACTTTTCTTGAATAAGAAAGTTAATGAGCTCTTTAAATAATTAAAAAAAATGATGTTGTACTCTTTTTCCTTCATCTATGGTTTTGTCCTTAAATAAAATAAGATTTTCCTAAATAAGGTTTTAATGAGGCAACAATTGTTGATCTTGAAAGATCACAGAAAAGTATAGATCATAATTCTATACAAATTTTATATTATGTAAATATTATGATAAGCGAGGAGGAGTGTTGAGATCATTAAATATAGACGATGCTCTCCATAGTATTTATTGTAGACTACAGTATTTAGAGTCTAGTAAAGAAGTATTGTTTATCCTCTCTTCTTTTCTCTTCTTATATACGACACAACCAGATCAATAGATTTTTGAGTGTGAAGATCTCTCTCCTTAGAAACCCTCTTGTGTGTATAACTTACTACTACTCTTGTGTGTGTGTGTATGACTTACTATTACTCTTCTGTCTTTCTAAACATTTTCAACAATGAGGACAAGGTTAGCATTAGATCTAGCTAATCAAGTATAATCAATTGTTTCTTTGAGTATTTAAAAGAATACAACTGTGTGAGCCTTTGATCTTTGATTGTTTAAATGTCTACAACATGAGAGATAGACTAAGAGGGAGAGACTGTCTTATAATTCCTACATCACAAGAGATTGGGAAGAGATTTAGATTTAAGCAACGGGTGAACAATTTGAGAGTGAACCATTAGAGAGCAAAAATATTTTGGACTACTAAAAACTATTGTTTTCATCAAATGTTTTCATCAAAGATGGAGAGATAAAATTTATAAATGTTCTCTATATTTTGAGCATTACCAAATGTTTCATATTTGTGGATGCATTAATTAATTGATAGAGGGAATATAGTTGTATTTGCAACAATTGGTATCGAACAAACTACAACAATAACATATCTTAGCCATAGATGTAAGTATTAATGATAGACAAAAGATGGACTAATTTTGCAAAATTATATTGAAAAGTAAGGCAAATGTATTAGTAGCAATAAATCAAGTGCAATTATGGTACATGAAATTTAGACATCTTTATTACAAAGCATTTTTTTCATCTTTTAGACAAATCAAATATCCACAATATGCATCACTTATCATATTATTATGAAGATTATGAGATTTGTTAGTCAATATCACTAATTAGAAAAAAATTCTTTGAATAATTTTAAAATCAAGCAAACAAAGTGTTTTAGCAAATTTACTCCAATCTTATTGGACTACTTCTTATGAAGTTACTTATAAGATCAAGATACATGCTAGTATTCACAAATGATTACTTTTATAAATCATATGTCTATTTTTTGAAGGAAAAATCCAAAACCATCTCTAAGTTTTATATTTTTTAAAAGCTAGTTAAGAATGAAATAAGAAATATAATATTTTAATTCTACAATAATAGAAGAAGTGAATTCACTACTAAAGAATTTTTAAATTATTGCAGTCAATATGGAATTGCAAGACAGTAATTATAGGCCAAGATTCTATAACAATATATGTTGATTGAAGAAAATAATTATTCACTAGTCAAAAAATCACATAGCCAAATGCATGACAATAGAACCTTGAAATTCTTATTATTTGAGGCTACAAGTACCACAAAATATTTAGTTAATAGACATCCTACTTGTACAAATTTAGAAGTTATACTAGAAATTTAATATTTTAAATCCATTCTAAAAATTAATCACTTGAGAACCTAGAAATGTATAACATATCTTCATGTTTCTAAAGAAAAATAAACAAAGTTACAAGCAAGAGTATAAAAGACATGTTTGCAAGATACCATGAATTATATAAGTTATATATAATCAATCTATCTATCTATTTATTTCAAAGAAAATTATTGTGAATTGTGTCAATATCTTCAATCTATTTATCTTTGAGTTATAATAGTTTCAAATCTTAAAGACTACAATAACTACTTTTTAGGATTCATAATTTTTGATTTGCAAGAAAATATATATTATTTTTGAGGCCTTCATTCATTTAGCTTCTATTTCTATTAATTGGATAAAAGAGATTGATGTAAAGCTAGTAGTAAGTGGAATGAGAGAAGCAGATGAAAAATAGTCTATAAATATTATAACTAAGCCATCATAAGATTTTTTGCCAATTACTAATGCATAAACTATTTTTGACAAATATTTCTTTTGAATCACATAAAAAACTATTTCCAAATCAAGACCATTGCTTGCCTTTAAATTTTTCATAGTGGCACATAAATCTTGCTATGTTCTTAAAACCCAATATTTAAGAAGAAGTCAAATCTTTAGTTTCTTACTCAAAGACAATTATATTAATTATATTGATACAATTGATAAAAAACCAAGCATATATCAAGCAACTATTTAATATTTTAATTAGATATTAGCTATAGAGTAAGAATAGAATTTTTTTTACAAGATGTAAACATTCCAATATATATTGTTACCTATAAGTTGCACTATTATATCTATCAAGGAGATTTTTAAAACTAAATATAATAGTAATGATAAGATTTAGAAGAAAAAAGCATGATTGATAAAAATTGAAGATATCACATAGTTACACCAACAAAGATATATTGATTAAGCATTAGAAAGATTTGGCATGAATGATTGCAAACTATTAAATATTTCTACAAATCTAACGATAATACTCTTAGCCAACATGAATTCACTTGAATGTAAACTTTATAAATATTAGGCATTAATTAGAAGCCTTTATTAGATTACAATAACACAATATGACATCCAATTTGCATTGAATTATTGCTCTAAATTAATTACTACTCTCAAACATGCGCACATGGATATAACAAAATATATTTTATATTATTCAAAATATATATTAGTTTATGGCATTTTATTTCCTAAATATAATAATCTAAGATCTAAAGACTATTACAGATGTAAATTATAGAAGGAATAAAGATACCAAGTGCTTTATAAGTAATATTGTATATAAAATTGGAATTACTATTATTATTACTTTTAGCAAATTATAACCAATTGTATCATGATCTACCTCCAAAGCTAAATATATAGTCACCTTTGATGCTTCAAGCAATATCAAGTACTTAGAAATAATGGTAGAAGAAGTTAGCATATCAACCAATTAACTAATCAACCTAATAAGATTTTTAGCAATAATGAATTAAGTATAAAGATAATTTATAATCTAGTTGTGTATAAAAATTATGAAGCACATTGATATTTATTATCACTTTGTTAAAGAACTACATGTATATAGATATATTAATATTTAATATATTTCAACATATAATTAAGTAGCTGATATCTTAACCAAATTCCATGGATTTTACAAACTAATTGAATTTAAAAAAAAAATTAAGCATCTTATTCATACATACTACAAGATATGAGAGACTTTTACTCTCTATAATGTAGGAATAATCCTAATCCCAATCATGATTTATTAAGTTGTCTTATGTCAATAATATTCATATTAAGGGATATTACTTTGGTTGAGCCTTCCATCGTTGCTTCTTAAACTACATAAATTGACATATAAGAGGTTACAATCATCAACTAGAAACTATGCTTTAATTGGCTTGCTCCATAAAAGAACATGTTGTATGAAGGTTGTTACATTGATTTGTCAAGCATAAGTCTAAGAATGACATACTATAGTACCTAGAGAAGTAGGCTCGAGGTATTTTAAAGCATGTGGCTCATTCCTCATAGGATAGGATGGGATGCTTGTTGCTATTGGATCTTCTCTTTCAATTGTGGGTTACTTTGAAGAATTATGGTATCTCAAAGCATGTGGCCCATTCTTCATGGGATAGAATAGGATGCTTGTTACTATTGGATCTTCTCTTTCAATTATGGGTCATTTTGAAGAACCGTGGTATTTCAAAGCATGTGGCTCATTCCTCATGCGATAGGATGGATTCTTATTACTACTTTGTTTTCTCTCTCAATTGTGGGTTACTTTGAAGAATTGTGCATTGCATTCAAGAAGATGATGAAGAGTCATTTTAGTAGATAATGAAAGGTAAATAATTATGAATTTTCTATAATAAACCAATTACAAGGTGAGTGCATTCAAGCAGAAGGTAAAGAGTCATTTTTGTAGATAATGAAAGGTAAATAATTATGAATTCTCTATAATAAACCAATTGCAAGGTGAGTGCTGGAAAGTCATTATTAATAAAGGAAACTCATGTTTAATATCAGTGATTAATTTTGTTGAGAATCTATTAACCAATACTTGGCTTTACATTTTTATTTTCATCATGAAATGTAACCTTGCAATTATATTGAAATATCTATATAATAAACAAGCACCAATCACCTTGTTCAATTATTTAAGATTATTTCGGAATATACTTGTAGTAAACTAAAAACAAACTTTGCCTTATTTGTTGGATTTGACCAGATTAAAGAATCCAAACAACCTTCTTCTCCAGGACTGTTTTCAGCTCTCTAAAGTGGAAATTCGTTACTTGCCCAGAAATTCAGTCAACGACAAATCATTTTAATTTTAATAATAAAGATTTGATTCTTTCAAAAGAATATTGGCTTTTATCAGAAATGTGTTGAGGTTTTAGGGGTTGACCACCTACATTTTGGAGATTCAAACTAATAAAAGAACACAATGGATTCTGAAAAACTATTCAACATACATAGACACTATTGTTGGTAGTTCAGTTACTTGCTTTCAAAAAAAACATATACAATCTAATTACAATGGCCACATTACATTTACTACCCCTGTATCTTGCATGGAAACTTCATTGTATTTGAGCCTGCAATTTTGGAAACATTCCATATTATTTGAAGATCTTCCAAAGGCATTTCAAACATCATTGATGTGCTTGAATAATCCGAATGAAGAAAAGATCCACTCCACTTGATCCAAAGGAGCTTGAATTTGTAGTAGAAGGGCAGAGTCAAAGCCACCTTGTCATGCACTGGAAGAGGAACTTATTGATCTTTCTTCATTTTATTCTTCTTCTTATCATGGTCATCATATTCTGAGGGATTTTTCTCCCTTTCCCAAGTGGGGGGGAACTCAATAAGGGGGGGGAGGGGGTGCTTTTGTTAATATATTTACATTTGTTGCCAGGTTGTTGCATTGGAATTGGTTGAGATTGCTTCAAACCTTGCCACAGACTCAGTCAAGCAATCAAAAGCCCCCTTTGGAGCCACCATCTGCTTTACAGAATTTTTCAGATGGACTTGCAAATGTGACTGTTGAATTTAAATTTAAATGTGGAACATTAGAAAGTCAGGTTTATTTCAAAAAACAAAACTGAAGAATACTTTACGCTGGGGAAGGGGGGTGGTGGGCACAGGGACTTTTTCATCACAGATTCGGTTGCTTGAAAAAGGCCAGGGGTAGGGGGTGTAGGTGGAGGCGGTGAGAACATACATGGATAGGATGAAAGGGGGTTGAAGAACAGCAAAGAAGAGGAAACATAACATAAATGAATGAGGAGAATGATAGAGAGGTCGGCCGACACGTGGCAACTAAAGGGTGGGTCCAGCTCTATCTCTATCTTTCTATTTCTACAGTTGTGCAGACAGCAAGTTGAAGAGAAGAAACAGGATCTCCAATCTTTACCTCTCCCAATCCATCCAGCAGTTTCGTTTCCCATCACTCTCCTGAATGACTTTAACTCCATACATTTTCATCCGATTGCCTCACCTTTTCCGCCTGCTAGAGGAGTGTGTATGAACATCCTTGATCGGTGTTAAATTGATGTTCCCAACACTAACAGAATCGCCTAACTCCAAGCTTCTGAAGCTCTATATTCTGGACCGTGAAAATGCACCTAATTTGTCTTTTTCAGATTCAAATGAAATTACCTCCCCCCCCCCCCCCCACCACCAAGGAGGTTTCTTCAACGGAATCGTACAAACCGATCTCCAAAAGCACATACAAGTATGACCATAGTTCAGGTATGAATTTGTACCCTGTTGCCCAA